>NC_133622.1:35225198-35400198 GCF_048593235.1 Sminthopsis crassicaudata
ACACATAGGCAATCACTTGCTGATTTTGCCATTATGTTTAGATGGAAAGAAATAAATATATTATTTTTTCCACATTTGGAACAGTGCTTGACCATTCCTCTCCTGCTTTCTGCATTTCTTTATAATTTCTTTCCTTCTGAATTCTTTTTCTTTTCTCCTTTCCTCTCTTTCTGTCTCTTTCTCTCTCTTTTTCTCTTTACTTTTTTTTGCTTCTCTTTCTCTGTGTATGTCTCTTTGTCTCTGTCTTTCTCTGTCTCTCTGTCTCTCTCATATATGCTGAGACATAGACAAATACATATTTACAATGTTTTCTATTTGAGCTCAATAGAGTCACATTTAGGTTATTTATTTTCTTATTGGTAAAAATTGTTTCAAAAATTTGTAAGTCCCATGTATTACAAAATTTCAAATCTATCATCTTATAATCAATGTCTACCTGAATTATCTAGCTTGGAAGATAGATAAACATATGCTCTGGAAGGTAGAAAATATATCAAGGATATCACATAAGGACTTGTTTTGCTCAACTTTAGAGGGAAAAACTAGAAGTCATGGATAGAAGTTGCAGAAAAGCAGAATTAGGTTTGTTATAAAAATGAAAAACAAATCATTATAATAGAGCTATTCAAATGCATAACCTACTGCTTCTAAGAATAAATTATTCTTCCTAATAAAAATTTGTCATGCACAGTCTGGATTTCTCTATGTTAAGCATGTTGTAGAAGAGATTTTTTTCCCCAAATGTGGCTTGTTGTAGATGATCTCCGAGGTTAATCCCAATCATGAGATTTTATGATACTTTTAATTTTTTCCATAAACAAGCACCAGGTAGTCCTTGCAAGCAAGATGATCTAAGCCAATATTTATCCCTGGAACAGGGGCCCTAAATTAAAATATATTCCTCCAGGATTTTTTTTTTTTTTTTGCATGGATTGAGCTTCTTTAATACCTTATTCCTCTCCAAACTTCATACTTCCTTAAATAGAAAAGGGACAGGAAAAAAAAAGACTGGCCCCTTTACTAGCTACCAACGTTAAATTATTAATAATAGCTCCTCATCTTTTCTTTGTATGCTGAAGGATAATCCATACTATCTTCTCTCATAGATTCTCATTTCTATTAATTGTGTGACTCTAATCCCCCAGACAATCTGCACTTGGAAAATCCTTTCTCTTTCCCATTTCAGGATATTCTATTCCTTTGCAATTTCCCAGTACACATTAAAGTAGATAGAGGTGGCTCAGATGCAATATCTATGTGGTTCTGATTTAGTTTCAAATGCATAACAATAACAACGCTGTTGAAAGATGCTCAGTATCAAAAGAACGATGTTCAAAATGCATCCAGTAGTGATTTTCACTTCCCCTTATGTCTTTCTTTGTGAATAAAAGCAGAAAGTTTGCAAAAGCTAATAAGAGAGGACTTGAAGTTTACTTCAGAAAGTGATGAGCTTATGTAATCTTGTGGAATAGCTCTTTTGGGTGCACATTTACATACTGATATAAAATACTAATGATCACTTTGGGTCAACCCTTTTGCATTTACATATAGTTTTTCCTGCACTGATCAGTGGCAGATTGAGGTCAATAATTAGCTCCACAGAATTCTAGGATATGTTTAAAAATAAGCCAGCCTTCTCAGAAAAGTGTCAGATCCCCCCCCCCAAACTATGGGCTAGAAGAAAGACTTTGGATATTGTAAAAGAACATCATCACTAATGATAGTTAACACTTCTATGGCACTTTAAGGTTTACAAAGCACTTTCCTTAAGTTTTTCATTTGATTTTCACAATGACCCTGTGGAATTAGTGCTCTTATTAATCTCATTTTATAAATGAGGGAGCTGAGATGATGCGAAAGGATCACACAACTAATAAGACTCTGGGGGGAGGGGGAATATGAAATCTGGATTTTCTGACTCAAAGCCCAAAGCTTGTCACTGCTTACCTACCTTGACCAGGAAAAAAAAAAAAAAAGCTCAGAATACAAATTATTTTGACAGTGGCCAGGAACATCCTATTTTCACATAAAGAAGAATGTGCATATTAAATAATTTAGGATGCTTGACACAAATTACTATTCCTAAAATATGTCTTTGCCTGGAGTTGGTATATTCCTTCTGGGAGGATAGAACCATTAGCACATTAAAGACCCTGATTTAAAGCTTTTATATGTTTATCTGGAGCCCAATAAAGAGAACTCTAGTACCCTTTGAAGAGTGCAGCTAAAGACTACTTATTGCTTCACCAAAATCTGCATTTTTGGAAGTTTTTTGTCTTGAGGTTCCTGGTTTCCTTTTGCAGCTCTATTATCCTTGGTTGTTCAAGAGGGACCATAGAGAATTGATGATGTTATTTCTCTTAGGTGATTAATGTCCTATTGGAAGGATTTCAGTGGGACACATTTTGGAGAATATAGGAAAAGGCGTTTGAACATTTTCTTCACAGGTAGTGCTTAGCTCCACTCAGTATGGATGAGTGAGCCAAATAATTGTGTCTCTAAACAGCAAAAATATTGGTTATATTTAGCCATCTGAATGCAGCTAATGGATTTGGTGGCTCTGAATACTATTTTCTTCCAACTGACAGCAATGTTGACAATAGCAGATGGGGGTACCAAGTTCTGTTGACTGTGGCTGAATGTGTCTTGGATCTCCACTTTGCCAGGGGAAATTTGAAGCTCACAAAACTTTAAAATATATTTTCTTAAGCCTGAATGAGAGAGAATAGAATTTGCTTCCACCTCCCATACATATTATGAATTTAACTTATGAACAATTTGCTTGCAACAACTTATGTCACTTGTGTTCTCAATCATAGCTGATCAGAGGGCCAATTGTAGCATTTTTTAACCAAAAGCATTTATATTTAAGAGGATTCTCCACACTAACTTCTGAGAAGCCCCCTTTTGTTTAAAAAAAAAAAAGGCCATGAAATTCTAACTTGAAAACTCTTTATGAGGGAAAATCTACTACTTCCTGAAATAGATTATTCTACTTTCATATAGCACTATGTTTAAGGAAGTTTTTTTCTCCCCCCATTCTTTTTAGCTAAAATAAGACTCTCCAAGAGCCAGTTCTGTCTCTTGGGGACAAATATAATAAATCTGATACCTCTTTTACATACTAGTCTTTCAAAATTTTGAAGGCAGCTAGACTTTTCTTTTTATTATTTCTACTATAGCTTATTTTTTTTTATCATAATTAAGCATCTCAATTTTCTTCAACCTGGTATGTCAGCTTTAAGAGGTAGCAAAGCATAATGGGTCACTATTATATAGAGGGGACTATGAAGTCAGGAAGAACTACATTCACATCTTGCTAAAGAAATGTTTAGGTAGTAATACCATGAATAAGTCATTCAACTGATCAGTACTCCTGGCCAGAGGTATCAAGCATTTGGTTCCCTGAATGTGGCCAATCAAGATAAAAATGTAATTATAGAATATTTAATGAAAATGCAATAAAACATAGATGATTAAATGTGTTTTTTTTTTAAAGTCAACATTCTGCCCTTCTGGACTTTTATACATCATTTGAATTTGATGCTATTGCTCTAAACAGCTCTCTAAAAATATCAGTTGTAAAGATGTCATAAAGTTGTACATAAGGGCTCTCAATGCCTCTTATATTTCAGTAATGTATTTTCTTCTGTCATTGAGTCATACCAAGGCTTCAGTTCGCTAAAATATCTACATCTTTTTTTTTTTTTTTCCAGAAAAACTTGCAACTTCAGACCAAAGTTGTAAGGTAGAAAAGTAAAATTAAAAAAAAAGACAAAACATTGTCAAAGAACTATTTTTAAGCCTCAGAATAAAATATTATATTTATTCACATTGCATTTTATCTTCTTTGACTTTAAACATTATATAAGCTAAATGTTTTAGCCTGTTGAGCAACTTATATATTTTACTAGTTTTAGTTTCAGTGATTCTCCCTGATTTTATCTTAAGTCTTACTGTTACTTCATTTATAATACACTGAGTACTGAGAAATGCTCAGTGTTGAATCTCTAATATCCTTTTTAGCTTGAATAAATCTTTTATAGAAAGTCTGTTGATCTAGTTTATCTTGCTTCTATTTACTGTCTTTTCATTTTCTCTTATAAATTTCCTATGATCAGTTTTAAATACATCTCATACTACGTTTTCTACAAGCTATTTTTCTTGCCAACCTCTTTCTGTCACCACTCTGTTTTTGAAAGAGTGGTGAGTTTACACTGTTCATAATTATCTGTAATGAGTTGAAAATTAGTTGTACCTCTAAAATTGCATTTTCCTCTGTTCTCTACTTTTGGTAAGGAAACCAACTGATAGCTGTTGAGTCAATTTGGGGCTCATTTTGTCTCTGAGCATGACTATTTTGTAACCTCTAAAAAATAGTGACAGTCATCTTCTGTTGTTTTCCATTTTTAATATTTAACGGTATGTTTTTTTAAAAAAATGAATTAGAGCTGTTATACTTAATTGTAGCACTCTTAACCTACTTTTTTGCCTTTCCTATGGTACTGGTTATGATCTTTTCTCAAGTCAATTATTTGCCTGACTACAAGATGGTTTTGAATTGACTTTTGTGTTATTGATAAGGACCATGCCTAAGTGTATTGTAAGGGGCAGGTCAGTTCTCAAAGAGCCTCCACAACTGTGTTCATCTGAAAGTATTGCAAAGCAGCCTTTACTGACACAGGTGTTGGTTGTGTTCCTGGAAAAAACAAATTGGAGACAGAGGGAAGAGGAGAGAGTTCAGACAATGCAATGGCCTCTCAATGGGGAAGTCAGAGAACTGCAACTGCCTCTCAGTCTTGAATCATCATTGTCCTCTCACGAGAAGAGAAGAAAAGATTTACCAGAGGTAAAGCAAAGTCACCTATTGTATTCTCAATATGTTAACAGTAAATTTAATTTTTTCTGATGATTCTTCCTTTGAAGATGATATTTAAGATACTCAAGAAATAAGAGTTGGAAAGGACTTTAGTTATCCTCTCATGGAAGTTCTATGTAGACTCCTTACTTATACCATAGTAAATTAGCATTCATCTAGACAATGAAGATTTTTAATAAATGGGAAAATCTCTTGAATATGTCCATTTTACTTGTAGACACAGTTAAATGTTAGAAAGCTTGTTTTCTTCTTCTTTTTTTTTTTATTTTCCACATTGGAACTTAAAATAGGCATCAATATGGGCTATTGAGAAATTTACACATCTTAAGTATTTTTCACCTTTTTTCCCAACCCAAAATATTCAGTGTAGATTCTTCTTTTTTTCTTCAGAAATATATAGATTTCTTTATAGAATTGTCTATTTCATATTTTATAACAGTTCTTGGTACATAAGCTCTAATCATATTCAACACAATATAATTGGCAAACCTGAAATTAAAGATAAGTAGGAATTCTGTGAAATCTTGCTTTATTTTACTATGATCACACAATTAAGTCAATTCTGTAAATTCTCTTATTCCTTTGTGAGGGGAAAATTTGTATGTTGTTGTTCTTTAAGTTAAACATAATTTCTTTGTGCTTTTAATTATAGAAATAGTGTCAAAACCAATTGCAATTAGGTACTTCAGTTAACAACTCATTTGTTCTTAGCAAGATTGGGCATTTCTTGCACTAAGAATCATGTTAATTGTGTGTGTGTGTGTGTTGTACCCTATATTTCCCATTCTTATTGTGGCAAAGAAGTAATTTTTTAATAGAAAATACCTAAAATAATGCATTTTAAAATTTTCCTGATTAATCAAAATATTGTTGGTGCTCCTATTTGCACTGGGTATCAAAGAAAAAAATAACATATTGTTTAATATTCTGGAAGATTTTATGCATAACAGAATTTTTATTTAAAATTGTTTTTCTTAAAATCAATGTATGTAGACAAAACTTTAGATTTAGAATAATACTATTTAAAATTTTTAGCATACTTAGTACTTAAATTTTTAAAATATTCTCTCTCAAATACTTTCATTTGTGCCTAAAGGAATCAGTGATATCATCTATATCCTTTGGCTGACTGCAAGTAATCTTTCACCTCTAACCCCTCAACCTCCACTATCTAAACCTTTATTTATCTTTAATACACATTGCTTTATGAATCATTTTGGGGGAGAAAAATCAGAAAAAGGGAAAAACCATGGGACAGGAAAAAAACAGAAGGAAGTGAACATAGAATGTGTTGATTTATATTAAATCTCCATAATTCTTTTTCTGGCTGCAGATGGCATTTTTCTATCCACAGTCTATTAGAATTGCCTTTGATCTCTGAATCACAGAGAAGAACCAAGTCTTTCATAGTTGATCATTGTTATTGTGTACAATTTATTTCTGGTTCTGCGTGTTTCAATATCACTTCCCAGGCCTTTCTAAAATCAGTTTACTTATCATTTTTATAGAATAACCTTCCATTATCTTCATTTACCACAACTTATTCAGTCATTTCCTAATTGATGGGCATTTACTCATTTTCCAATTCATTGCTACCAGAAAAAGGGCTGCTACAATTATTTTTGCATTTGTAGATCTTTTTTTTTTTTTTTTCCTCTCCTTTATGATTTCCTTGGAATGCAGACCCAGTGATGGTACTGCTGGGTCAAAGGTATGTACAGTTTTGTAACTCTTTGGCCATAGTTCCAAATTGCTCCTGAGAATGGTTGGGTTATTTAATAACTCCAACAATAGTATATCACAGTCCCATTTTCCCTACATCCTCTCCAACATTTATCATCATTTTTCCTGTCATCTTAGCAAATATGAGAGATATAATATGGGTATCTCAGAGTTATCTTAATTTGTATTTCTTTGATTAAAAGATATTTGGAGCATTTTTTGAAAGATTAGAAGTGTCTTTAATTTCTTGATCTGAAAATTGTTCATATCCTTTGACCATTTAATATTCATGGAATGGTTTGTATTCTTATAAATTTGACACAGTTATTTATATATTTAAAAAATGAGACCTTTATCAGAATCACAGGCTATAAAACTTTTTCCAGTTCTGTACTTCAATTTTTATCTTGTTTTTGATGGTTTTGTTTGTGGAAAACCTTTTTAATTTAATGTAATCAAAGTTATCCATTTTGTTTTTTACAATATTCTTCTCTAGTTCTTCTAGTCATAAATTTCTTCTCCAAAATTTTGAGAGGTAAATTATCATTTGTTCTCTTAATTTGCTTATGGTATCACTCTTTTTTCCCAAATCATATACCCATTTTGACATTATTTTGGTATGGGGTGTGAGATGTAAGTCTGTGTTGAATTTCTGAAATATTTTTTCCAGTTTTTCCAGAAATTTTTGTCAAACAATGAGTTCTTATCTTAGAAGCTGGAATTTGCTGGTTTATAAAATATTAGATTATATTGGCCTTAATTATTGTCATGTGTATCTAACTTATTCCACTAATCAACCATTCTATTTCTTAGCCATTACCAAATTGTTTTGATGGCTGCTGCTTTATAATATAATTTTAGGTCTGAAACTGCTAAGTCACCTTCTTTTGAATTTCTTTCCTTAAACTCCTTGATATTCTTGTTCAGATGAATTTTGTTATTTTTCTCAAGTTTTATAAAATAATTTTTGGCAGTTTTATTAGTATGGCACTAAACCATTGCTTGGCACCCACCATCTAATCCTATATCAGATAGACTAGTAAATACCAACCCAACGGTTTGAGATGTCTTCTCCAATAAATTAACAAACCCCCAAAATTCCTGACCTTGCAGTTTCCCTTGATCATTTCTACTCTATTATGGATCTTCTATTTTGCATTTTTTGACAAGTGAATTTGTTCAAGTGCTCAAAGTTATGATAGAACATATAAAAGAGACATTTCCCCTGAATCATTGTTTATGTGATTACAACCTCTTTGAATTAGTGAAGGGAAAGGACTCTGCTACATTGTTCTTTGAGATCTTCCTTTCATTTCCCACTAAGTTTCCTAGTTCACTAATTTAAGGTAGTTGATTTTTGGATATTTCCAGAATGTTGAGTATCTAATCATCTTATCTTAAATATTGTTTTTTTCTCTGTTTTATTTTTCTGTATAGATTATAAAGAAGTAATAGCTAGAAAGTAATAAAAATGGATGGGAGGATCAATTTCTTGAACATTAATGCAGAGAACCAAACTTCCCAGTCATTTTCCTGATTTTTCAAAATTTATTTTTGAATTTTAATCTATTATACTGTATGACAGAGATTTCTGTAATTTTTCCTAAGTCTCTGAAGAGAAACATTGCTTTGTCCAATTTGGTAAATGCACTTTTTTTTTTTTTTTCCTGAGACAATTGGGGTTAAGTGACTTGCCCAGGGTCACATAGCTCGAAAGTGTCAAGTGTCTGAGACCAGATTTGAACTCAAGTCTTCATGACTTCAGGTTTGGTGCTCTAACCACTGTGCCTCCTAGTGGCACACTACACTGACTTTTAAGATCAAGGATCCAAATAAGTGACTTTGAAGCATTGGTATACATGCCAAATGACGACTTAAAATGGTAGCTGTCTCCATAATTTACAAACTGAATGTATGAAAGAGTAGTTATCTTTAAGTTCTTTCGTCTTTTTTTGTCCTCTCACAATTGAAGAAATATTCCTTGTTAACCTTACTAGCAAATAACTGCATGCTGTTAAATTATTTGACATATGCATTCTATTGACATGCCAGTGAATATTTCTTTGTGATTTTAGGAAAGAAGATCCAATTTTGCCCTTTGAAAATCGGAAAAAATTTCAACTTCAATAATTTTAACACATCATCTTGAACTGTTTCAATATTCATTGAATTTGTCAGCCCAGAGAGAAAGCAAATTTTAATCCATATGAAAATTATCTTAATAAGCTCTTTATTCGGTAGCTACAGCTGCTGTTGTCAATCAATAACAGTATTATGTAGGTGACAGACAATAGTTTTTGAAAAGAAAAGTTTACCAAGTTCAGCTACCTAATATAATTAGTTCTATATTAGCTTGGATAAAATGTGTTTTGTGCAATCATTTCTTTATTTGTTTTCCTCTATTGTTCAGTTAATTTTTTTTCTTTGGATTAAATTTTTTTTTCCAACTAAGTTATAGACTAATGGGTTTATTTTTTGTTTGTTTTTTAAACTTTCAAATGAAAATCATTTCATCTGGTGAATTAAATATTGTTATAAATTAAAAAATTGTCTCTTCCTCAAGGAGATACACACACACACACACACACACACACACACACACACACACACATTCTCTTTTAGGACAGGGACTATTTCCTTTTTTGCCTTTTTATTCCCAGCACCTTGAATATAGTCCAGCATATAGAAGAAGAATAAATATTTGTGGGATGAATAAAAAATGATCAAATGTTTTTGCTTAAATCTAAATAGATTTTATGACAGTTCTTTAATCTATCAGTCTGTCAATCCTTACTTTTGCAAAAATAAAAAAAGTAAAATTTTGTAAAACTTGCTATTGATTAATACATCCTAACCTATGGTTCTTTATGTTCCTAAAAACATGATGAAAAATTATCACTATACTTTAGAACTGCAGGAATTGAAGGTAAACATCAGTTTATGGTTTGAAAAATTGGCATTTTTCCATTTTTTAAAAATCTAGGACATCTGACCATTTCCTGTTTTGTTGCTCATGCTTTTAAGACAAATGTGGAGCAGCGAGTATTTTTTAAATTTAGATGATTAGCTTATGATTGCATTTGAATATATGAAATGTATGAATGTTCACTGCTGCTGCTTTTATTATTTCTGTTACTTTTTATGTGGGACATAGAAAGTACTTAAATGCTTTTTAATTTTTTGATAATATGCTAAAGACTAAAAATCCAATGTAAAAGAAATCAGTGATGAATTCTAAAAGCTGATCACAAAACTGGTTCATGCAAGATATTGTGATGATAGAAGGTTTAAATGATTTTGACATTTTTAGGAAATCTTTCCCATAAAAAAGCAGAGCAGAAAGATACTTGGCCTATTTTGTGACATTTTAAAAGTATAGGTTTAAGTTTTTTCTGCTTATATCCTTTGTTTTAATATGAATTAACAAAAGTGGGCAATGATTATCAGATTTAAGAAGTTTCAGGAGGTTCCTTGCTAAATAAACCCTCTCATTACTGTAAAGATAGAAAGCCAAGACTAGTGAGTAATAGGTTTCTCATATATCAAGATGCAATTTCATAAATATGACTCAACAAAAATAAGAACACCTGTATTTAGTTAGTGCTAGAGATCTAGAATTTCTAACTTCTCTAAAATGTATTTAGTTTTTTATCTTCTTTTTTATTTTATTACAAGTGTCACTGCTGATTCCACTCTTATAGGAATCTACCTTTTTATTTAAGTTTGATAAAGACAGAGAACTTGATTCTTCTTGGGCCAATCCATTCTAACTTTTAACCTGTCTTAGGCTCTGCTGAGGCACATGGGAGTGGGCTAGGTTCTGTCAGCATTTGCTTGCTTCACCATACTGGTACTTACGATCTCTGACTAGTTTGCTGAGATAGGGCTTGCTGCTGTTTTGCTGGGACCTTATTATCATGGACTACATTCCCATTTTACCCATTTACCTTTCCTGCAATGTTTCAAGATTCTTGGGTTTAAGTTCTTTTTTCCACTCTTTTTTATCTATTGGGTTGTATTTCAGAATTTGAGTGGGGTACATGATTTTATGCTTGTTTGGAGATAAATGTGAGAGACTTACAATGATTTTCTGCTTACTCCACCTTATTGTTGCCCAGAAGTACAGGTATGATATTTTTGATGATGATATCTTTCTTATTTCAATTTATTTCTTCAGCTCTTTGCACATACGTATTATTTTAATAATTGATTACTGAATTGCATTCAATTAAATTTAAGTAGAAAATGTATCATAATCCTTCTTTTTAATGATGAAGTAATTGAGACTCAGGTGGAGGTACAACAGATGATTATATAGAGTAGAACATAAGATCTTTGAGGGCAGAACTGTTTTGTCTGATATTGGAACATTAGATTCCACACCAAGACTAGCACATGATAGGACTTGGCATAAAAAATTCCCAGAATTCCTGAAAATATCTGTGTTTTAGAATTTATTACTGTTGATGGGGGAAAAACTACATTCTGATTTTGCTTAACACAAATAAATATATTTGTTTCTGCAATGAAGAAAAGATGTCTCTTTACTCAATATTGCTCTAAAATTTTAGAGTTTTACTTGGAAATGACCTGTGAATCATCCCTTTTGCAAAAAATGACTGGATCCACAGATTGATTGGAAATACCAACTCCAAAATTCAATTTTTTAGAAAGACTAGGCTCAACATATCATAATGGTTTCAAAGGAGTTTTACTTTGGTTTTCAACACAATTCCTCTAAAGCCAAGGACAATAAATCAAGTGGCATGCTTTATTTTATTATCCAGCATCCCAGGCACAATCTATCATGAATGTAACACTGAATCAAAAACTTTCTTCAAAACAAAATGTAAAGAAGAAAACATTATACACACACACACGCATATATATATATATATATATATATATATATATATATATATGCGTGTGTGTGCATATATGTATATATATATATATATATATATATATATATATATATATATATATATATATATATATACACACACACTATCCTTAGAGCTGTATATCTGTGGTTACCTAATCACTATACCCTTATCACATGACCCAGAAGCCCAAAACACTGTCTAGAACAGTGATTTCAGAAGAATTCAGAAAAAAATCAAGCTTTTTGTTATCCTTGGAGTGACTGGAATCTTCCTCATAGGTCTTTTCACATACAAAACCCTTTGGGGGCTGGGTCATAACTCCAGTTCTACTGTTAACCGGTTGTGTAACCTTGAGCAAATAATCTCAGTGGGCATGAGTTTTCTTATCTGCTCCATATGAGAATTGAATATGATTATATCTGAGGTCTTTTCAGGCTCTGAAATGCTCACATCCTTAGATTCTACTGCAGTGAAAATCTCTTTATATTGCTGAAAGGTCATCAGCTTAAGACTGCCATAAGGCAACTGAACACACTCTAGGGAAGAAATTCTATAATTAAGATTTCCCAAATCAAGGTTATGGTTAGGGGCAGAGGACAGAAAACAGGACTAAACTAGACTGAAAATGGAAGTTTACAATTCAGGAATCTATCAGGAATGGATATCAATAGAAGAATTGGGATTTTTGCCTAATTGAAAACTCTGAAGCATAAAATATGATGTGCTCCATGTTCTGGAACTCTCAAATCTGAAAATCCTTTTTCAAATTTATCCTTAAAAGACCAAGGGAGTCATTTCTGATTGGTGGCTGATCATTTGAATTGTTACCCAGCATATGAAATGCCCTCTTTTAATAAACTATGGTGAAAGGCATATCATCTCCTATTTTAAGAGACTGATATTGGTGGCCAGAGTCTAGGGTTTGCCATCTACATTTCTGCTAAGGAAAAGTCATTAGACTTTTTTTTAATTAATATAAAAAAGCACATGTTTTCTCATTTTAAATCTACATAAGTGGAATGCAATTTCTTTTCTATGTGGCTCATCAACTCCATTTAATGAAATCATAACTAAGGAGAAAAGGTAGGATCCAAATTTGCATTTTTGTCTCCTCTTGTTCCTTTACAGGAAGTAATAGGACTCTCATGATTTGACCTGATAGATGCAGAGGGTCATTCTTGTCTATAGAATTATATTGGACATTCACCAAAAAAGCATCTAAAATATTCAACAAGTAGCTCCAATATCAGGGGAAGATTAGGGCCATAAAACATTTTCCAGAGTCTATAGTTTGATTTTTTTTTTTAGAATGCAGATCATCATCATATGATCACCTTCTTAAGATGGAAGGACATCAGAGAATTACTCCAACCCTCTTATTTTATACATAGAGAGACTGAGGACTGATGTGGTAAAGTTACTTGCCCAATATCACCTAGGTAGTAAGTCTTAAACTAGGAAGTTTAGCCCAGATCTTCTGGTTCACAGAAGGTCATCACACTACCAAAGTGAAGACTCCAATTTGTATATTGTTCTTTGGTTTACCTATAAATAAAGAAAATATTTTTTAATTTGGTTTACCAATTTACAAATTGGTTTACCAATAAATAAAGAAAATGCAGTCTTGGGCCAAGGTTTCCTCATCTCATCATTCATTTCCTGAAACTCTAATCTTTTCCATTAAGTAGTAAAATAGAATAGCAACTGAAAGAGCTGCTCAAGAAAGAACATCCTCCTTTACTCTTCACTTTCCTTAAAATGCACTCGTGTGTGTGTATGTGTACATGTATGTACATCGTAAATACAAACATTTGTGTATGTATACATGTTGTGCCCATGTTGGTACCCTGGATATCTTAGAATCAGCTGGAGTCAGGATAAGCAAAAGTTTTTATTCTTGGCCTTTTGGGTCACTGTCAGGGGATTAGGTCTAGGAATCTCCACAACTCCTTCCTCTCTCTCCACAGTCGAAGAATGATCCTCCTTCCCCTATTCCACCTGTTGATCTCTCCTCCCTTCTCTCACCACACCCACAGATTGAGCCAGCATAGAGTTGAGTAGGGTCATCCTCCAAACATGTTAATAGAGAATGGTCCAATCGGTAATTAGCCTAAAGTGCTAGGTTAAGTGTATCTGCTCAGTTCTAGCCCTTTACATATACATATGCATATACATGTACAAGTTAACATATATATATATACATATATATATATGTATATATATATATATATACATACACATATAGCTATACTTATATATTTTAAATTTTCAGAATTTGTTACAAAATTTAAAATTAAAAGGCATTGGCTTTATCCAACTATTAAATAAGCCAAATTCTTCTTTTTGACCTTATATAGGAAATGATGGAAACATCAGTTTACAATTGGAAGGTACCTGAGATAATCCCTTTTTTTTATACCCTCAGTGCTTTATTTACTCTACCATTTAAATAACTTTGTTAACCTAGACAATATAGGATATTCCAGGTACACAGAGATAAAAGCCCCCTTTGACCCCAGATTTGTCTCTTACTCAGACTTATATCTTGATCCCACCATAGGAATTATTCTCTCATTGTTTGGTGATTGGTTATAAAGATACAAACTTATTAAAGTCCTTTTTTTTTTCCTATAGGATTCTATGATTTCTCCTATTCACACTAGTAATTGCTTCCATTATTTCTTCTGTGGTTTTCTGAATTTTCCACATAGAAATATCTTACCTTTCCAGTCCAATTCTAACCTTGCAGGGCATGAATCATATTTTGTATCTCTGGCAATGTAGAAATACATCATTGGAAGAGACACTACATCTAAATGTATGTGACCTAGATGATTGAAGAATCATCCAGTGATGGAATCTGAAAGGATTGGGCACATTTTAAATGAAGTAAAGAAGAGTTAAGACTGCTCAACAATCCTACTGCACTAAGAACTGGGATTTGTACTCTAAAGGGAATCTTTTTTTCTTAATTGTGACTAAAAGGTTTTTTTTTGGGGGGGGGTTTGTTTTTTGTTTTTTTAAACACTTAGGTGTTAGAGATTTCACTTGAAACCGGCAGAATAAATGGATATTGAAATAAGTAGTGAGAAGCATTTTGAAGCACAAAAGTAGAATTAAGCAAGACAAGGAAAGAAAATAATTATTTTGAAACTGGTTGTAATAAGAAAACCTCATGAAACCTAATTAGAATTTGCCAGTTTCAAGGACTTTCCAAAGGGGAAAAAAAGTAAAAAATGGTAAAAAAAAAAAATTATCTCCTTTCATTCCATTCTGATCAGACATTTCTTAAAGACCAGAGGAGCTAAGCCCATTTTGTCTAAGTAGAATCTGAGATCATACAGTCTAGTTCTTCTGTCTCTGAAAGTCCCTCCTATCTTCTACTTCAATGTTTCTGATTATGGGGCGCTCACTGTAATCTAAAAGCAGCCCTTTCCTTTCCAAACACTGCTTTGGATTGTGGAGTTTCACTCTAAAAATGCTAAGCTAAATCCTGTTTCTCTATACTTTTCACACATCTTCCTACTCTGTGAATTGAACAAAATAAATATCTTATTTATCTTCTGCAAGACAGTCCTTCAAATAAGTGAAGCTAGTAATCTTATCTCCATTAACTTTTTTCTCCTGCATTCTAAATTTGACCAATTCTTTCAAATCCTGTCACTGAAAAGGGTCTTCAGTGGTCTTGTCTAACTCATATCTGTAATTTCAATATCCATTATAGCAACAAAAACAGATCAACATTCAGCAACCATTTCGGACCTGTCTGTGCCCAGAGGTACCCAAGAAGATATGCAGATCATGATGGTAGTTGATCATGTTCATGATCATCATTAAGTGGTAATTATGATAATTGATATTTATCTAGTATTTTAAAATCCACACATTTATATTTGACTCTGTGTGCCTCTGTGTCTCTGTCCCTGTCCTCCTCTATCTCCCCTCCCACCTCTCTCCCTATTCACTTATCTATCTACACACACAAGTGAAAAAAGGAACTGGTGTGTCAGATTTAGTCCCATTTCATGGTCAGAGACTAGATTTAATCATACCTTCCTGATGAGACTATAATGAGGTAAATAGAAAGACATGATAAAAAAAGTAGAGCCACTATCTTTTTGATAGTGATTTTTCCATTGACAAAAATAGAGGCCTGACCATATTTGTATTCTGCCTTTCAATTCCTTGTCACAGTATTAGAACCAAAGATCTTGTCTTACGAAGTAGAAATTGTATTTTAGTGGTTAAAATTAGGAAATCTCCTGATCTATCTAGGAAAAGCATATGACCCTGATCAAATAAGAGGTATCTCTCCAGAAGACAGAAAAATTTAAAAGTATTGAGGTGCTGATTTTCAAAGGATTTCAAAGACGAGATAATTTCAAAAGAATAGGGGAAATTGGATGGTGTTTTTACTTTAAAAAACAATGAGTTTGTCTCTAACACTTGATACAGATGCATGCTTTCTAGGTTTTATAAATAATTTATGAGAATGGTCTTTCCGTGCATGTGGGCATGAAACTACAAAACTGAATTGTAGGGATATTTCTAGAGATTTTCTGTATAAGAAAACATCTTTCTGGGCAAAATGGAAGATATAATGGATATTATGTTCTACTTTCTCCTTCTAATTTGACTCAGAAAAATGCAACTTTAAACTTTCTCCCCAAATGCATAAGTTAAAATTAAGCATGCTTCTATCTGGGACAGATGTGACTTGGGAGATAAACTTTGTTCAGTAGCCTGCTGAGAATTACCATCAAGCAAGGCATAAAAGATAGAGAAATGTTTCCTGAGTCTTAAAAAATGTCCTCAACAGAATCCAAGAAGATTTTTCCACATCAAACAGGTTTTCTCCACATGTTCATACCTTTAGATAAATTGTACTGATTATAGAGTATATTGGAGTTCTAGAAAGCCTCCTCAGAGAAATCTATAACTGCTCAAGCATATCCAACCTTTTGAGAAATCTTGTTTTTATACCTTTGTAACATGTCATATAAATCTGATTTTCTTCACTCTTGCTTAGACTATGCAATAACCTTGTAATTGGTCTTCTACCTCACCATTCCCTTAACTCAAGCCATACTTCAAAAAGGTGCGAATCAATCAACAATCATGACTCTTTAGCATGTTGTGCTAGGTACTGTTCTAAGTGCTGGGTGTATAAAAGATATTTTTTTAAAAAGTTCCTGTCATCAAGAAGCTTGCTGTCTGACATGGGAGACAACATAGAAACAAATACATACAAAATTAGCTATATGTGGAATAGATAGGAAATGATTAGCAGAGGGAATGTTTCTAGAATTTAATCTCTTCGGAAGGTTTTCCAGGATAAGTTGGGACACAAAGGAAACCAGGGAAGTTAGTAGGTGAAACAGAGAAGGTAGATTGTTCCAGGTATGAAGGACAGCTGGAAAAATGCTCAAAGTGGAGAAGAAGAGAATTTTATTTGGGGAGACAAGTGTTACTGAATTGAAGAGTAATTTCAGGGAGTAAGATATAAGAATACTAGAAAGACATATTATAGAGGGCTTTAAATATCAAACAGAATTTTATTTTATTTTATATTTTTTAATTTTGTTTTTTATTAGTTTTTATAATTATAACATTTTTTGACAGTTCATATGCATAGGTAATTTTTTTTTTTTTTACAACATTATTCCTTGTACTGCGTTCTGTTCCGAGTTTTTCCCCTCCTTCCTTCCACCCCCTCCCTTATATGGCAGGCATTCCCATACATATTAAATATCTCATAGTATATCCTAGGTACAATATATATGTGCAGAACCGAATTTTGTTGTTGTTGTTGTTGTTGTTGCAAAGGAAGGATTGTATTCACAAGGTAAAAATAATCTGGGAAGAGAAACAAAACAAAACAAAACAAAACAACGAAACAAAACAACAACAACAACAACAAAAAAAAAAAACCAATGATCACAGTTTACACTCATTTCCCAGTGTTCCTTTTCTGGATGTAGTTGGTTCTGTCCATCATTAATCAATTGGAATTGGATTAGCTCTTCTCTATGTTGAAGAAATCCACTTCCCTCAGCATACATCCTCGTACAGTATCATTGTTGAAGTGTATAATGATCTTCTGGTTCTGCTCGTTTCACTTAGCACCAGTTGATGTAAGTCTCTCCAAGCCTCTCTGTATTTCTCCTGTTGGTCATTTCTTATAGAACAATAATATTCCATAACATTCATATACCATAGTTTACCCAACCATTCTCCAATTGATGGACATCCATTCATCTTCCAGCTTCTAGCCACTATGAAAAGGGCTGCCACAAACATTTTGGCACATACAGGTCCCTTTCCCTTCTTTAGTAGTGCCTTGGGGTATAAGCCCAGTAGTAGTATGGCTGGGTCAAAGGGTATGCACATTTTGATAACTTTTTGGGCATAATTCCAGATTGCTCTCCAGAATGGTTGGATTCTTTCACAACTCCACCAACAATGCAACAGTGTCCCAGTTTTCCCACAGCCAATCCAACATTCATCATTATTTGTTCCTGTCACCTTAGCCAATCTGACAGGTGTGTAATGATACCTCAGAGTTGTCTTAATTTTCATTTCTCTGATCAATAGTGATTTGGAACACTCTTTCATATGAGTGGAAATAGTTTTAATTTCATCATCTGAAAATTGTCTGTTCGTATCCTTTGACCATTTATCAATTGGAGAATGGCTTGATTTCTTATAAATTAAAGTCAATTCTCTGTATATTTTGGAGATGAGGCCTTTATCAGAACCTTTAACTGTAAAAATGTTTTCCCAATTTGTTACTTCCCTTCTAATCTTGTTTGCATTAGTTTTGTTTGTGCAGAAACTTTTTAATTTGGTGTAATCAAAATTTTTTATTTTGTGATTAATAATGGTCTCTAGTTCTCCCTTGGACACAAACTCCTTCCTCCTCCACAAGTCTGAGAGGTAAACCATCCCATGTTCCTCCAATTTATTTATTATTTCGTTCTTTATGCCTATATCTTGGACCCATTTTGATCTAATCTTAGTATGTGGTATTAAATGTGGGTCCATGCCTAGTTTCTGCCATACTAATTTCCAGTTTTCCCAGCAGTTTTTGTCAAATAATGAATTCTTATCCCAAAATTTGGGATCTTTGGGTTTGTCAAACACTAGATTGCTATTTTTATTCACTATCTTGCCCTGTGAACCTAACCTATGCCACTGATCAACTAGTCTATTTCTTAGCCAATACCAAATGCTTTTGGTGACTGTTGCTTTATAATATAGTTCTAGGTCAGCTACAGTTAGACCACCTTCCTCTGACTTTTTTTTCATTAGTTCCCTTGCAATTCTCGACCTTTTATTCTTCCATATGAATTTTGTTGTTATTTTTTCTAGGTCATTAAAATAGTTTCTTGGGAGTCTGATTGGTATAGCACTAAATAAATAGATTAGTTTGGGGAGTATTGTCATCTTGATTATATTCGCTCGGCCTATCCAAGAACACTGAATGTCTTTCCAATTATTTAAATCTGAAGTTATTTTTGTGGCAAGTGTTTTGTAATTTTGCTCATATAATTCCTGATTTTCCTTTGGTAGATATGTTCCCAAATATTTTATACTATCGACCATTATTTTGAATGGAATTTCTCTTTGTATCTCTTGCTGTTGGATTGTGTTGGTAATGTATAAAAATGCTGAGGATTTATGTGGATTTATTTTGTATCCTGCACCTTTGCTAAAATTCTGAATTATTTCTTTTTAGCAGAGTCTTTGGGGTTCTCAAAGTATACCATCATGTCATCTGCAAAGAGTGATAATTTGATTTCCTCATTTCCTACTCTAATTCCTTGAATCTCTTTCTTGGCTCTTATTGCCGAGGCTAGAGTTTCTAGTACTATATTCAATAGTAATGGTATTAGTGGGCAACCTTGTTTCACTCCTGATCTTACAGGGAAAGGTTCTAGTTTATCGCCATTACATATGATGTTTACTGAAGGTTTTAAATATATGCTCCTTATTATTTTAAGGAATAGTCCATTTATTCCTATACTCTCAAGCGTTTTTAGTAGGAATGGATGTTGGATTTTATCAAATGCTTTTTCTGCATCTATTGAGATGATCATATGGTTTTTATTAATTTGATTATTAATATGGTCAATTATACTAATAGTTTTCCTAATATTAAACCAGCCCTGCATTCCTGGTATAAATCCCACTTGGTCATAGTGTATTATCCTGGGGATGATTTTCTGAAGTCTATTTGCTAATATCTTATTTAAGATTTTAGCATCAATATGCATTAAGGAAATTGGTCTATAGTTTTCTTTCTCAGTTTTCGATCTACCTGGTTTAGGTATCAGTACCATGTCTGTGTCATAGAAGGAATTTGGTAGGACTCCTTCAATCCATATTTTTTCAAATAGTTTACATAGCATTGGAGAACAAATTGTACATATGTTCTTTACATATTTTTTTGACAGAAGTATAGTTCTCAAGATTTCTTTTTACCTTTTTAGAGATCTCTTGAGTTCTGTATTTGAAGATCAAACCTTTTATGTAGGTCTGGTTTTTTCATCAAAAATAGATGGAATTCATTTATTTCGTTAAATGTCCATCTTCTTCCCTGGAAAACGATGCTCATTCTTGCTGGGTAAGTTATTCTTGGCTGCATACCAAGTTCCTTAGCCTTTCAGAATATCATTTTCCAGGCCCTGCGTTCTTTTAATGTGGACGCTGCTGATCCTGGGTTATCTTTATTGTGGATCCTCCATATCTGAATTGCTTTTTTCTAGCAGCTTCCAATATCTTTTCCTTTGTCTGATGGTTCTTGAACTTGGTCACTATATTTCTTGGCGTTTTGATTTTAGGGTCCCTTTCAGTAGGTGATCGATGAATTTTTTCAATGTCTATTTTACCCTCTGTTTCCAGAATGTCTGGGCAGTTCTCTTTGATAATTTCCTCGAAAATGGTGTCCAAGCTCTTTTTTTCCTCCCATTTTTCAGAGAGTCTGATTATTCTCAAATTGTCTCTCCTGGATCTGTTTTCTTAGGTCTGTTGTCTTTCTGGTAAGGTACTTGACATTCTTTTCAATTGTTTCATTTCTCTGGTTTTGCTTGACTACCTCTTGGTTTCTCCTTGAGTCATTCATTTCTACTTGTTCCAGTCTAATTTTCAATGATGTATTTTCTTCACTCACTTTTTAAATATCTCTTTGTAATTGTCCAATTGAGTTTTTATCTTCTATGGAATTTTTTTTTTCCATTTTATCCATTTTATTTTTTAGAGAGCTGTTTTCTTTTTCCAGCTCACTAATCCTATTTTCCTTGGAGTTGTTTACCTTTTCCAGCTCACTAATCTTGTTTCTCAATGATTTGATTTCCTTATCCACTCTGTCTTTGAATGCATGGGATGACTTCTCCAGGCTCTCTTGCCAAGCTTCCCTTTCCTTTTCCCATTTTTCTTCCAGCTCTCTTGTGAGAGTCTTTTTGATTTCCTCTATGAGGTTCTTTTGTATTGAGGAGCAGCTTATATACCTCCCAGGGGATACATCTGGGGACAGTCTGTTCCTAGTCTCCTCAGCATTCGAAGTCTGCTCCCTCTCCACACAGAAGCTGTCAATGGTTAGAGCCCTTTTGAATTTTTTGTTCATTTTGTCAGAGTAGGAATCAAAGAAAATAAACTGACAAGAGAAACAATTGGTCTGTTTTGCGGGGGATGGGGCTGGATGGTATTAATGGGCTTCCTCTACAGACTGGGGGTAGGGCAGCAGAGAACCACTAACAGAAGAGCAATGACTGTACTGAGTCTGCGTCTGAGGCTCTGAGAATGCACCGAGTCAGTCCAGGTGGGGGTTGGGGGTGGCCGGGCTCCGAGAGACGCTGGCTTTCTAGGGTTTTAATCTTCACCTCTGGTGTTTACACCCTCTCAGCCGTTCCTGGCTTGCTGCCAAGACAGAGCATCCACACTGGGGCAAAAGCCCTTTCACAGAAACGGCAGAGATCACACCCCTCCCCCTCTGGTCTGAGCTGTGTGAGCTGCCTGTCTTGCTCTGGCTGCCTGCCCTCAGTCTGTGCCCAGTCTGATTGACCCTCCCCCAAGCAAACACAGACCTTTTCTGGCGACTTTCAAGGATGTCTTCTCTTGGTGATTATTTGTGTATTTCTTTCTGGGTCAAGCATTAAGTCAGAGGCTTGTCATGAAGTAAGTTCTGAGAGAAAACGAGGAGCTCAAGCAGCTGTCTGCCTCCACGCCGCCATCTTGGCCGAAAGTCCAAGATTTTCTATAGATTTTATTTTTTGGAGAATGATTGGACACAGTATATTTATGTGACAAAATATTACATCATATAAAATGATTTTAGAGGAAATTGTCAAGAATCCTGGGTAATAACTGTTTCAGAGTAAATTGAGTTGGTTACAGCAAAGAATTTATATAAAGGCAAGAACATTATTAAGAAAAACAATTTTAAAAGGCTTAAAAATTCTGATTTATGCAATAACAAATGATGTTTTCAAAATGAAAAGGATGAAACTTTTTTTTTTCCCCATGATCAAAAGATGATAGACTCATGGTACAGAAAGTGATTTACTCTTTTTGGGATATAGCCACTTAAAAACACTGGTTTTATTTTATTTTGTTTTTTTTTTTTTCTGTTACATTTTTTCCTTACTCTTTAATGAGGAGCTGACAAGGGAGAGGGTTGTTAGCAACAATTTAAAAAGAGAGCCTTTGAAACTTGAAATGTACATAGAAATGTACAGAAGTAATTTCAGAAGAAAACACAGACAAGCAGATGTAGTTTTGAAACTAATTGCTTACATTTGTTTTATATTTAATAATAGTTCTGAAATGAAGATTATATCTAGTCAACAGAAAACAAAAGAAAATATATGAACTTATATTTTTTTGTTTTGTTTTCTGTTGACTATGTGCAAATCTTTTTTTGGGGGGGTTATTTAATTTCAAAATTAAAAAAAAAGTGAAAAGAAGAAATAAAGTTTACAATGTGCCAATACATTAAAAGAGCTGAAAATCTGGGCCCAGGTCAAAGAAGACTTGGGGCACTTAGAGTAAAACATGGTGGCTTTTGTCAATTGTTCAAGGTTAATCGAGTGAGGGATGAGAATTGCTCTATTTCATCACAGATAGCAGAACTAGAAATTGCGTGCAAAAGTTTCAGAAAAACAGTTTAGAAAAACTCTTATTTATTGTTGTCTTTTTTTTTTAGTATGATACCTTTTGGGGTTTTCTGGGTAAAGATACTTGAGTGATTTTTCCATTTCCCTTTCTAGTTTGCTTTACACACATGATAAAATACAAACACGGACATGTGATTTGCCCAGTGTCACAGAACTAATAACTATCAGAAGTTGGATTTGAACCAAGTTGTCCTTAATTACACACCAGCACTTTTTCCATTGTACCACCTAGTTGGTCATAAAGTAAAAAACAAAAAAAAGAAAAAAGAAAGATCTGATAATTAGAGGTATCTAAAAGTGAATGAACTGTTGTAGTTGCTCACATAGTAGAGGCTTTCAAGAACAGGTTGGGTGATCACTTGTTGAATATGTCAAGGTATAATCACCTTTCCTCTGTATATTTATTGCCTCATCCTTTATATATGTATCCTCAGCAAATAGCACAGTACTTTTGATGTAGCAGGTGTCTAAGAAATGCTTGCTGGTTTTTTGATTACTTTATTCTTTTGGTATAGATCAAATGTGATAGCATATGACACTCCTTTAGCCTGTGATCCTTTGATTATATTCCCCTCATGAAGAATCTTTTCCTGGGACTTATAGACTAATTCTATTTATAGTATTTGACAAATGTCAATAAATAAATGAACATTTATTTCTCCTCCACTTTTTGACCCCAGGATAAATTGTGAAATTATTTTGCCTCAAGAATAGAATGCAGAGTGTTGACCACAAATATAGGGTGATTTTTTAAATAGAGGAAATGTCCATCTACTTTAAGGTCAAAATAAGAGGAAGGAGGGCAAAATCGGGATGGGAGGTATTTCACCTTTATTTAACTCAAAAGCTTCTCTTATACTTAATGACAAAATCAGATGCTAAGAAATATAATTCACTGCATATGTGTAAGACATTCCTATCTGGAATAGATTTTCTACAAATCTGGCTGGAAGCAGAGAACTGAACTAGATCTTTCTCCAGGCATGTTTTTTAAACATTCTTTGAAAAGAATTGTGCCTTCTTTTTCCTAACAGTTTTAAGATATATTGATAGGAAAACTTATTAACGGGTTACTTCTACCATCCTACTTTATTAAGAATCCATCACTTTCTGGTCTGAAGGTTTTTGCAGATTTTAGGAAATTTAGACAGCACATATTTGTCAAGTACTAGTCCAAGTAGTATAAAGCTTTCTTGGATGAACTTTCATTTTAACTGATCTTAGTTTTTCTGCTTGGAGAATTTAGAACTAATGAAAAACTGTCTTAAAAAAATTTAAAGTAGATTGCATTATTGATTTGTAGTTATTGTGAACTGAAGGGAGACTATCAATATTTTAATGGAATAGCACAATACATACAATTTAGGAAAATAAAAGGAAAACTGGAAAAAAGCTTGGAGACAAGATTTGACTTCAAGAATCCATTATTTCAACTTTGGCTAACTTCTTTGATCCACAAATCAAATGGGAAATTTACAGCAAGATATGGTTTCGGTGCTCCTGGTATTCTAATTTTTCTTTTACAATCATGAATGATGCAAAACTATTTAAAGCAGAAACCAAAAAGCCATACTTCCTAGCTAATAAGAATATCTGCCTTTGAGATGTCTCAAAGATGCTCATTGCAAATTACAAAGATCACTCATTACAAAAAGTAGGTTTAATTGCTTCTTAAAAAAATAACTTGCATAGCAAGGATTGTACTCCTAATGTGGAGCCTAAAGAATGGACTTTGAATAACACTCTCCTCATTGAGTATCTTAGTACTTCATATTGACCTCCAGTTCACATTCTCAGTAGAACATGCACTTCTTAAGGCAAGGACTATTTCACTTTTGTACTTCTATTCCTAATGCCTAAGAAGTAATATCACATTGAATATAGAAAGCTAGCCTTTAAACCTGATAGCATGGATTAAAATCTGACAATTTACATACACTAACCTTCTTATTTTTTATTTTCTTTCTTTTAAAAAAATAATCAAATCTTTTTATTTTCAAAACGCATACATGGATAATTTTTTCAACATGAACTTTTGCAAAACTTTGTGTTCCAATTCCCCCCCTTCTACTTGCCCTCTCTCCTAGATGACAAGTAATCCAATCTATGTTAAATAAGTACAAACTTCTATATATACTTTCACAATTATGCTGCACAAGAAAAATCAGATCAGAAAGGGAAAATGGTAAAAAAAATAAAATGCAAGCAAACAGCAACAAAAAGAGTGAAAATATTATGTTGTGATCCACACTCAGTTCCCAGTCTGTAAAGGGCTAGAACTGAGCAATGCACTTGGATAATGAAGCATGTGAGACTAATTGCCAATTGGACAGTTCCCTATTAACTTGTTTGAAGGTTGACTCTCCCCACAGTCAGTGCAGACTCGATGTGATGTAACAAACAGGAATTGTACATGCAAGTAGTGATATGAATCAACACGGTTTTGAAAAAGATTTCCAGAAGTCCTAGAAGGAAGGTATGTAAACATCAGTCACACATATGCCTTCTTCAGCAACCAAGAGATAGTCCAAAACCAATCTATTGTCCATTGCTTCACGTGTGGAATCCAATGATCCCTACAAGTTCTTGAAGTCCCGCATCAGTCTTTTTATATGTTAGAGAATCCAATGATCCCCTGCAACAGTCTTATGATGCCTCAGAATCCAATGATTCCTGAGAACTTTCAATCCTACAATAGTCTTATGATGCCTCAGAGAATCCAATTATTCCTGAAGACTTTCAAGTCCTACAATAGTCTTATCATGTCTCAGAGAATCCAATGATCCCTGAGGGTTTTCAAGTCCTATAACAGTCTTATCACATCTCAGAGAATCCAATGATTTCTGAGGATTTTCAAGTCCAACAATTTTTTCACAATTATGCTGCACAAGAACAATCAGATCAAAAAGGGGAAAATGGTAAAGAAAGCAAAATGCAAGCAAACAACAACAAAAAGAGTGAAAATATTATGTTGTGATCCACACTCAGTTCCCACAGTCCTCTCTGTAGATGGCTCTCTTCATTATAAGACCATTGGAACTGACCTGAATCATCTCATTGTTGAAAAGAGCCACGTCCATTAGAATTGATCATTGTATAATCTTGTTGTTGGCATATACATTAACACTGTTTGGCACAGTGTCTGATACACTAATTAGTCTTGGAAATGTATTGGCTGCTTCAGTAAATAATAGAATCTCTCTCTCTGAATGGCCATTTATTGGGTGAGTTGTTGATGGTATTCTTGTTCAAGTTTGGTTGGCCTCTAAAGTTCTTGTCAACTATGAGGACCAAGACTTTCATGGTTTAATAAATATCATGCCAGAAAATGAAAAAAATCACATTGCCTAAAGTAAAGGATTTTAATTATCAATGATCTTTT
Organism: Sminthopsis crassicaudata; assembly: GCF_048593235.1. Classification (NCBI taxonomy): domain Eukaryota; kingdom Metazoa; phylum Chordata; class Mammalia; order Dasyuromorphia; family Dasyuridae; genus Sminthopsis; species Sminthopsis crassicaudata. The sequence continues at coordinate 35,251,242 of NC_133622.1, forward strand.
AGTTGCATGCACTGACAATATTCCAGTTCTATTTATTTGAAAGAAGCTTTGAATGAGAAACATTTATTGAGTGCCTATTATGTACAGAGCTCTATAAAGAACATAGGAGTTAAAAAAAAAAAGAAAAAAGAAATGAAGCCATATTCATCAAGATTAACTCCCATGACCTCCAAGTTCATGCTAACTCATTATTGGAATGGTCATCTTTGTTTTGTTTTGAGACTGGATCTCCTTGATCTCCCTATTCATAGGATGGAAACAGGGGAACCCAAAATTATCATTGATTGGTGTACAAATTGTGATCTGATCTGTTTCCATCCTGGACCAGGTTACCCCTATTTAAGTTGCTAGACTTTCTTTCAACCATTACATCTCAGAACTCCTGAACCCATGTAATCCATAAGCTTTAACCTCCCCAGAATCAGGGTGTGTATCCTTGTGCTATATCTCCTAAATTTAATCTTGACTATCTCTTCATTGCTTAGTGCCTAAACCCCGCAGTATTGTCCAAGACTTGTTCCTCGCCAAGTTCATGTTTTTACTATCCTTTAACTCTGTTCCTATGTCTCCTTATCCTGTCACATACTAGTGACTTGTTAAATATTATTTCAGGATTAATCCCACTACCAACTTCCTAAATTTCCTCACATTCTAATGAACAGTGCCAGAATGCTTTTGACAAATGCTTTGACTAGGTCTCTTACAGATTTGTCATGTCTAATTTCCCTTGAAATCTCACTGGATTGCCACAAGAGAATCCTTTTACAATTTTCTAATAGTCTCTTTATAATATTCCCCATAATGGCTTTTCTAAGTCTTTTCTTCTAAGCATTCAAAGAGCTTATATATTTCCTATCAGCATGTAAGCAAATGTAAATCCAAAGGATCTTCTCCTTCCCTAAGGATCTCATCTTAGCATTTATTAAGAAAATGGGGATACATGCTCCAAGATGTCCCTTATTTTCTATAATATCCTATTTCCCAAGCAATCCTTGCAGACTAATTATACGTTATAGCCTTTTATTCATTTTGTTTCAGTAAAACTGGAATGTATGTCACTTTTCCTGCATGACATTCTATCTACTGTGTCAATGCAAGGCACAGAAAATTCTCTCCCATTCTTATATTTACTCCTTCCTCATCTTTCTGGCTTAGAAATTCTGGAGTGCAGTAGAGTTCAGCTTAATCATCATACTCTCCTGAGTCTACAATCTGCTGCTATTACCTTCCTTTGCTCTAAAAGTATCATGCTTTATTTGTAGAAATACATGTAGAAGAATTGCAAATTTTTAATATAGATTGGATCACTTGTCATCTAGGGGAAAGGATTGGGGGAAGGAAGGGAAAAAATTAGAACCTAAGGTTTTATAAGAATAAATGTTGAAAATTATCCATGTATATATTTTGAAAATAAAAATCTTTAATTAAAAATTAAAAATAAAATTATCATGCTTATACCTTACTTATGATTTGCAGATAGTATATATGACAGAAGAGTCTATAGTGCTCTTGTCTTTGTATCTTCAAAACCAAGTATAGTGCCTAATACATGAACAAGCACATAATAGATGTTTGTCAACTGACTAATAATCCATACATTCAAAGAAAGAAGTCTGAAACAAGACCAGAATTATAATAATATATGAGAAAAAAGTATAGCATCAATATTTTTTAAAATTGTGATCAACATTTATGTTGACATTCATTTGGATAATGGTTTGTGCTTTGCAAATAAAACAGTTCTGCTTAAATATGTTTTGAAAACGTGAATTTGTTCCAATGTGATTGAAATATTAGGGATCAGTTTGAGCATAAATTTGCTTTAGTTTATGTGTGATTTTGTCATTATGAAAAACTATCTTGGGGTAGTACATGTAAAGAAGGGATTGACTTGTACTCATGAGTTGAATGGGAATTCTCCCCCAGAAATTATTGGGGCCCATGGGAAGAAGAGATATCTGGCTGCAACTAAGATAATACATTGTGTGGCTGTCATCTTCCTTGACTCGATTCCATGTTGCAGTGTTGTCCTCCTAACCTCTTTTTCCCACAAAAGTTCTGTTATTTTTACTGCATGATTTTGTACAGAACAAGGGTTTTTAGGAATGTGTATATCTGTGAAAGCAGAATTATCTGTACTTTCATATTTCTTTTTAGCATTCAATACTCACAACAATCCAATTACAATAGTGTAGAAATGAGAGATAAGCTCTCTCTTCCTTTGTTTTTACATCTTCTACATTCAGGAAAGCAAAATGACAGGTTGAGAAGCATATATTATTGGTAGGACAGAGGCAAATTTTCTCCAATGGATTTCTTCAAGGTATCTGGCTTATGGAAAAGATCCTCCTGCAGCTAACAAGGATGGAAAGCTACCCCAAGGACAGTGTCCTTCTTCTCTGAGCTAATAATGAGCTAAGTGCACCATTAAATTTCTTATTTTCAATCTTGAAATCTGATTGCACAACTTTTTCTCTTTGGAGCGGTATACATTTTTTTTTAAATTTTAAAAGTAAAACATTTTATCCATATCTTGTCTACTTTCTTATTATGCCATTTGGGGCTTTTCCTACTATGGTATTATTATCACTAATGGCTCAGAGGTAATACCGAAATAAAATGCCAATATAATGACATGCAGCATAAGTTGGTCTTATACTCATCATAAGTATAAAGATTCTAGTAAATGTGTGTGTGTGTGTGTGTGTGTGTGTGTGTGTGTGTGTGTGTGTGTGTGTGTATTAGACTGCAAGATCTTTGAGACTGGGTCCAATTATTTTAATTTGTCTGTGCTCCCAGTACCTAACTTGTGTCTTGCACATACTAAGAGTTTAATAAATGCTTGTTGAATTGGACTAACAATTTTAATAATAACTCCCACATTGAAATAGGAATTGCCTGAAATAGTATGCTATTGTATTATTTTCATTAACTTCTAAGTCATAGCCGATAACCTCTGCTCAATTGATTATTTACCTAATGCGGCTTTTTCAACTTTGCATTCGGATACATATATTGAATATTAACTATCTACTTGAACAGATGTAAAATTCTTCCTACAGAGCTTGTTTTTTAAGACGGTCACCTTCCTGCCTTCCTCTCTAAATGCTTTCTTTACTTTCAGAGTCAGTGACTGTTATAGATTGTATAAGACAGTAACTAATCTGCAGGATTCCTGAATTAAATGCTTCTATACCATTAAACATATTGCACTAGTTTTTAAGCTTCTGGACCTCCCCTACATCAGTGAATGATTAAGTCTCAAGGCTGTATTTCTTTTATGTAAAAGAGCACTGATAAAATTAGTTTCTCCCAGGGGGTTCTATAAATCCTCTTAGGTGCTGAAAGCAAAGCTGTAAACAAAATATTTCTTGCTTCTTCAAAAAGCATATTGCTCACTCCCATAAAGCTAAAGAATGTTACTTCAAATCTGTGCTGAATTACATTTTAACTTCCAATGTTAAAAAACTTGGGCTAATATTTAAAAAATTCACATTAACAAGTCTTTTTCTTGGGATAATTTCTACTTCTTACCTCTTGAATCCTGAAGCCACTCGATATGTTGTTATTGCAAAGTAAACTTAATGCACCTACATAGACTCCTTGATTGATTTCCCTTTCATTTGTTTGCCATGAAACCAGTCTTCTTTTTGATTTGCCAATATCAACACCACCAACCACTTGTGATCATCAACACAATAGTTACCACCTACGTAGTCATAATGCCAAGAAAAGAAACCAATTGGACTTTACGGTATTTTATTTTCCCATGGACAGCAACTTTAAATTGATGTGACCCTAAAATAGTCAATTAATGGAGTCATGAAGCTACAAAATCAAAGGATGAAACAGGAGGAGCCTTTTTCAATAAAAATTTCCCCTTATAAATCTCTAAGAACTGGTTATACACAGAGACACTTACAGGCCATATCTTTTGCTTCTCTTGAGTTGCAATGGCTTCATCAAAATTCCTGAATTCAAACTGATAATAACCCTGGGTTCTGATAAGTCTAACTGTGTTTAAGAGCCATGAGTTTTTGGGAGGAACTATATCCTCATTAACATGTTTCTTTGCATCCTCAAGTGTTTAGCATTGTGTCTGTAAAAGGCATTTGTTGAGTCATTATTCAGTTGTCTAACTCTTCATGATCTCTTTTGGAAGGGGAAGTGGATTTCTTGGCAGGTATTTATGGTTTTGCTATTTCCTTCCTGAGATCATTTTACAAATAAGGAAACTAAGGAAAAATAGAGTTAATTGATATGTCCAGGGTCACACAGCTAGTAAGAATCTGAGGCGATTTGAAATCAAGTCCTCCTGATTTCAGGGTTAAAACTCTATCCACAGTTCCTTGAACCATCCAGCTGACTCTAAAAGATATTGAGGATTGATTTCTTTTGGGACAACCCTAACACCAGCGCACATTGACAAGGAGGATTACTCCAAGAATACAGATCGGTGTCAGCCAACGGAGAACAGTAACTCTAATTTACTTTTCTGGGTCTCTTGAGGTGTTTCCTGAAGCTTTTATGGCCCATTAATAGACTCCATGGTGCCACTCACATTACCTCAACAATAACAAATTGTGCTTAAGCAGAGCAGTAATCTAAGATTGGTTTCTTAAAGATGAAATCCCTGGTGACAACCACATACTGCAATTTTGCATATGTGCTAGAGTCACATTTGAGGATTCTGGAGACAAACAGGAAGACATAGTCTTTGGAATCCTGGACCATTGCCAATGAAACTAAGTTTAAGGCATCTTGTTAGGAGCTAGGAATAAGGAGGAAAATGGATAGAGTTGACTCTCAGCCCATCTTATCCCCTTTCCCCATCATGACCCCAATCTGCTCAGTGATTCTGAGGCAGAAACATCTTCTATATCTGCTACAGTACCAGGCTGGACAAACTTCCTCCCTAGATTAGAGCTTGATTAATATTATCTCTACCTACAGCATATGTGATTTTACATAAACTGCAATGCCATACTGATATCCCCACTCAATTGTGAAATCATCTACTCAATGGAGAAGCCATTTTACTACTCTTTTACTTTAATGTAGATCGAACATTGGTAAGAATTCCTACTGCCACACAAACTATCACCCCAGCTTACAGTGACTCCTTAGCTGTAACAATACGATATCAATCGCACATTCAAACCATAGTTATTGATCATAAAAGGAACATGGTGCACTTATGGAGGCATTTTTACCCAATCTCTTTGGATGTTCAACTCATTGTCAGTTTTGCTTGTGTCAGATAACATACTAGTTAGAAAGCAGTTTTATATCTTCTGGAAAGGTGACTGGAAAAAATAATCTAGTTGGTAACTTTATTGTACTTTCATACAGTTGTGTTGACAAGGACATCACTCAAGTGGCTATTTATTTATTCCCAGATATGTTGTCTGCTGATAGAAGATGACAGCAAGTGAATAGAGGTTGCTTGGTTATGGATTATTTGTACAGAATTCTAGGTTTCTATTGAATTTTGCTCATCATGAATAAAAAGCCATATAATACAATGTAGAACTGGGATCCTAACATGGGGTCCATGAACTGTTTTCCCTATGAATTATTTTGACAACTGTATTTCAGTATAGTTGATTTCTTTTGGAATTCTATGTGTTTTATTTTATGCACTTTAAAGAGAAAGGACTCATAGGTTTTACCAGACTAACTAATGAAGTAGTCAATGACTTAAAAATTAAAGATACTCATATAGTTGAAAGTATACTAATCTAGAGTTTAGGAAAACTACCTATGAGTCCTGATTCTGTCCTTAAGAGAAAGGAAGACCAGGTGTAATCTAAATCTCCTTCCCATTTTAATGTTTTTGATTTGTGATGCTATACTGTATAATCACTGAGTTTTTAAAGCAACAATTTTGAAAGTTACTACATGGGCATTTTAGTGTCTTTTTAAAGTATGCTTAGCATTTTTAAATGGAAATTCAGAGAGCAGTTGCACAGTGCCTTGAGATTTGAATCCGACAACTTTAGTTTAGTCTGTGATTCATTTGTTTGATCTCAGGCAAGTCATTTAACTGTAAAATAAGGGGTTATCCTTCAATTGTCTCTGAGATTCCTTTCACTTACATATGATTTAGATATAGCTTCCAATGAAGAAACTCACTCTTCCAATTTCAATAACTGTGGATTCTGCAACTTCTAGCCTTAGAGAGTTACCTGAGCCATTATCAATTAAGATGCTTACTCAATCAGACATCCAAACTTTATCAGGGGTTCTCCATAGCTCCAAAACCATCTCTCTATCTGCTGGGATATTCAGTCTCTGACTTTAAGTACTTTACAATATCTCATATATACACATATACACACACATATGTGTGTTTGGGAATATGTTATATATATACACATTTAAATTTAAATATATATTATATGTACTAAATCTAAATATATGATACATAATACACTGAATTATACAAACTACACACACACACATATATATTTAAACTAAATGTTGGGTAGCTTATCATGGGACATAAGATCTTTTTTTGCAGGGTGATATAAATAATCTAACTGGTTATTTCAGGTCATGATATCATGACCCATGCTAAACTTACCTCTAATTTAGTTTAAATACATTTTGAAAAATACAAACTTTAATGAACCTATACTCAGAGGCAGCATGGCACAGGAAATGGGCTTTGAAGTTGAGAATTCTTTGCATTTAAATCCTGCCTCTGTCATGATATAGAAGTGTCATGTATAGGAATAATTCAAAGATCTGCTGTCAGATGACACGCAGCTTAATAATGCTTGATATTTATTGTTTTACATTTCATAAAGTATTGTATATAAATAAAGCATTAATCAATAAATAACATATTACATGTGTATTCTTAATCAGACGTAATGATAATCCTAGAAATTGTGTTATAGATATTATCATACATGCCCATATCACATATGAGGAAGTTGAGGAAGAAAAAGGTTAAGTGACACGGTCAAATATTTAATACATGTCTGTGTCAGGATTTGAATTCAGGTCTCTTTTAATGATGGCATTCTGAATACTAAATGACTTTTTTCTTTCTGCATTAAACGAATTTCCCATGTAGCAAAGAATTCTTGATTCAGAATTCCCTTGCTATGGTATAATGGTTTAGAAATATGTCTTATTCGTTCAACTTATTGAAAAAATATAGTGGAGTCATTTGATTTCATCCTATGATCAAAGTACTTGATTCCTCCCAAAAGGATTAAAGACATTTTCATGCCTAGTTTAAAATTTCAGTTAATTAAAGATATTTAGATCTTCTCTAACTATTGCAACTGGGATTTAAAAGGGTGGAATTCCTTTTCTCTCCTTACCACCCATAGTGAAAAATCATGATTAATCTTTTAATATTAGGCTAATTCTTCCTCTTACTAAAAAAAAACACATTTAAAACCCTTACTCATTCTTAATGATATATGTATATATATGATATATATGTATATATATGATATATATGATATATATGAGATATATGAAATATATATATATATGTATATATATGATATATATATACATATATATATATATATATATATATATATATATATATATATATATATATGTACCTGTACAAAATGACTAGGAGGGGAAAGTAAATTTTCTTTGTCCTAATTATAATAAACACACTTTACTAAGTGTGTGATATACATAAATTGTTAAAACATGATTACTAAGACTGTCTACAATAAGGAATGGGCAATAGGAGGCAAAGGGGAGGAGAGATCTCTTTCATTTGTTCGATTTGATCTCCAAGAACTATTTTCCCCCTGCTGAACTGACTGATGGTTTCCTTGCTATAGACATCTAGTCACAGATTAATTTTAGGATGACACAGCAGGACAATGGATAATGATTTTTTTAGGGTCCTCCTTGGTGCCTTTTACTTTTTGTTAGACTTATTTTATTAATCCATACTGCAATAATGGAATTAATGGCATGTGGCATGTCTTTCCCTAACCAAACTGCCTTTAGAACAAGAGAATAAAAGCATTCATTACTGAAAGAAAACTTTAAGATGAAAGGATATGACTTGCTTCATTTAGATGAATTTTGAAAAGCAACATGAACCATTCTAATAAATTACTATTGCGCGTTAAAGCTAAATAGACATTATAGAGGGCAGAACAAGTTTATGATGGTGATTGTGTATATTTGCATTTTTATTAACACTGCCATTTAGGTTAGTGATAATTATCTACTACCCATTAAAGAAGCCCTGATTTAAAGATTTATTGCTCATTGGCTGTGTGAGTCCTGGTAGTTAGACCAAAAGAATCTGGTTGCATGGCAACCGTGTTCACCAAAGTCAAAGTCATGCTGTGAAGGGAAAGGACAAACTGATCTCTAGTCATTCATAACAAGTGTACATCCATGTTCTGAGCTGTCTGAACTGTCTTTTGGCTCAATTTAAATGAAATATACATATGATGATGAGATAAATGAAAGTATTGTAGGCTGGTCTTACCCATCATCTGTAGCTCATTGGCAATGTGCAAGCATAGTGATAATAGCAAAAGGTGAGACTATTTCATACTCTGACTATTGACTTTTAGAACTCTAGGTCTTTTGTGAAAGTGCTGGGGTTTTTTTTTATCCAGAACTGGGCTTAGTTTTTAAACTTAATGTGTTAACATCTAAAATAAAAGAGATTATTAACAGTAAGTTGAAACACACAAATATATTGCAGTATTTATACATTTCTTCAAAATGGTTTGCCTCAAGTTCCCATTATCTCCACTAATTAATAATGTTATCTTGTAACTCATAAATCTACAGATACCTTTGTTCAATGTCTAATTTTTACAGATATGGAAACTGAGACTTAGATAATAAGAAAATAATAAATAGCCAGATCAGTTTAGACAATCTATTCTTTCTGTGAGACAGGATGAGGAAATCCTGTTTGTTGCTACAAGTCCCATTAAAGGATGAATTGCAAGCAACTGAGTAGTATAGTGGATAAAGAACTTGGAGTCAGAAAATCTGACTTTCGTTCTTAGATGAGAGACTTATTGGCTGTTTGAGCCTACCTGGCAAAATCTATTAATCTCACCTGGTCTTATTTTTTTTTCCATTTATGAAACAAGGATTTAAATGTGAAGATTGTTGGGATGATTAATTAAATAGGTATAGCACTTTCCAAGTCTCAGAGTCTTGGGTAAATGCTAGTGATAGTGCCAATCTTTCATTGAGAATATTATTCATATAGAAGTAATTCTCCTATCTAATGTGAGACAACATTTATAGCATTTTTGTAAAATCAATTTATAATACTGATAAAATATGACTGCTGTATCTTTCTACATTTAGAATAGAGAACTGGCTCTTTCCCAGATTTCCCTGTGTGGTATATCTGCTTGTAATTATAGTATAGTCCCATAATGACCAGAATAGTGCCCTGGGATTTCTTGACATAGTGTCAATGTGAGCAATGTCCATGACCAAAGGGATGAGAGATTCTTTCTTTATATGATTTGACTTGCAGACTGCTATTATACGCCTTCTTCTTAGGACTGAATGCCTTTTTGTGATAAAAGTCTAGGAATCCTGAAAGATTTACAATATTTCTTAATGACTAAATTAATAGACATCCCTAGAGGTAAGAAAGATACCTGTGGTTTTAGAGGAAAGTATATTCTTAGAAATATTTTATTTTCTAAAAGTTAAAGAAGAGTCTTTTATTTAATTTTGAAAATTCCATTGATTTTACTACCAAATCTCTCTTTTATCTCTCTCTCCCTTTCTCTTTCTTTCTTTTTCTCTTTCTTTATCTCTCTCTTTCTCTTTCTTTTTCTCTCTTTATCTATCTTTTTTTTCTCTCTCTTTCTCTCTTTTTCTTTCTCTCTTTCTCTCTCTTTCTTTTTCTCTCTTTCTCTCTCTCTCAATGTGTGTGTATATATATATATGTGTGTGTGTGTATTGTGTGTGTATATATATATATACATATATATATACATACATATGTATATATAATTTTACTTTTTATTATACATCCAAAATTTATTACTGAAAATGTTTTTGTAATGTATATTTATTTAGTCCAAAGAAAAGGTCTTAATGTTATCTTTTGATCACAGAACTAAAATTATAAATATGATTTAGCCATGAATATCTCTAGTTTTTAATGACAAAAATAGCAATAGTTAATAGTGCTTTTGGTTTTGATTGCATAAAAATTCATATTTCAGTGATTGAATAGAACATATCATAATGTTGACTATGTCCTCTTTGTATTTTCATTTTTTTTCTACAAATACAGATGTGCTTATGTAACATTATGACTGTTTGAGAAGTAATTTAGTCATTTGGATGGTTGCTTTATTTATGTGCTCCCTACAATCTATTGGGCTGATTTAAAATAAATAGACAAACTTGTCTGTATGTTTTTTCTTTGTTATTGTTTTCAACTGATTTGGAAGGTAGTGTTACAGAACTGAAGTAGAAAATTGATTAATCCCTTCTTTTGTCATTTTTGCCAATGTGCTATGAGTGATGTAAAACCTCAGGGTTGTTTAAATTTGCATTCATTTTCTGATTTTGTTTTGAAATTATAGGATGAATATGGAAGTATCTGCATGACTATTCCCATTTCTGGCTTTTACATAATTAGGTCATTATGTCACCGACATTATACATTTCTGAATGTGACTCCTTTGGATTGACTTTTCTGAATTGTCTAAGATGTACTGCAGTCATTAAAAAAATCCCCTGTGTGTACTTTGTTTAATGCTCTAATTCTCTCATTTCAGTTCAGGTTTTGACAGAATGGCAAGGGATAGATGTTTAAACTGACACTCAGTCATGCTTCTAGAGTAAGCTTTCTTCACAACAGATACATTTAATGGGATGAAAATGATCCTTCAATATATCTATTCAATTTTGATTTCCTTTCATAGCATTTAGAGCTCTACTTCTATTAAATTTTAAATCATATCTAGTATATGCCTAAGCCAGACTTTCCAATAAAATCTCCCGCTCTGTGTATTATCAAAAATCCAGGGTAGAGCAGACAGTGGTACTGAACCCCAATCTCTTCTTGGGATGTTATTAATGATGTCTCTTCCTCTCCCACTGATCTTGAATTTTTGAGTCAGTAAAGGAATTCGAAGTGATCCAAACATATTATCTCTATATACATGTTATTCTTGCCAGAAGAATGGAAGCTACTTCAGGGTAAGCAACCAATCACTTTTGTATTTTATCTCCAGTATCCAGGAGAGTACATGACACATAGTAATGGGCTCATCAACTAACTAATTTGAAACTATGCTCGAGAAACTGTCATGGGATAAATGACTGTTCTGTCTTATTTCTAGAAGATAATGCTTATTTTTATTGTGAGAATATTGTGTAGTTAATCAAGCAAAAGCAGTAGAAAAAGTCTTATGTATTCTTTGTATCTGTGTAGTAGGAATGCTCCAATAAGAGTTGAAGCAACTTTTCTTTTACATGTATGTGGAAGAAAGCTAGTCAAAAATATATGTACTGGACAATTTTTTTTTTAAATGACTAGTAACAGTAGGGGACCAGTTTAAAATTAGGTGGATGTTCCAAATCCAAAGTAGGAATTATGGCTCTATGCTAAGAAAGAAGGATATAGACAGAGACACTGCAAGGGTAACAGCTGGAATATGCCATCTCTGATACTAGAGCAAGAGAATAGGTGGATTTTGGGGGTAAGGTGACCAGAAAGGAGCACTGAAGAGCTCAGATGGACTGAAATAAACATGCCAAGAGTCAGATTCAGGAATTTCATGTTAGGAATTAGCTCTGAATCTTGAGAGAAGATGGAAGAAGATTAAACTCACAAAATAGGGCAACTACAACTATTGCCTTGCTAAATGGAATTACATCATACTTTCTTTCCTTCATCTCTAATATTGTTAAAATCTTGACTATTTGGTCATTACTCTTGTAAGTCTCGGTGCTTGTAGACTCTTCAAAAGTTTATAAGCCATATAGAGTAGCCAAAGGTGTTAGTGCAGCTTCAATCTTTTAAAACTGGGGGGAGGGGGGGAAAAGGTTAATAGCTTAAAACTTCACTAAGTCTTTTTGGGCCACCAGTATTTTGATGTTAATAGATTAACCCTGACTAGAGAAGATACAAGTCACAGAGATCAAATTACAGGACATCTAGAGCAATACTGTCATTTTAGAGAGAGGGTCATTTGTCATTTGACTAAAGTTGAAAAGATAATAATTGTCAGAAGTGGAGCAGGAAACTATTATTATCAAAAAAAAAAAATTCACACAAAGTTTGAATTTTATCTTTCTGCCAGAAGTTAGATTCAATGGACACACAGATACATCTACATATCCTAAACTGTTTCTAAAATAAATACACTTCTTGATTTTTAAGAAGGAATTAAAAGATGGGACAAAAGATAGAAGAAAATTAAATAATAGTTGAGCTGGATGAAATTTATATGAAAAAAACAATGAATTATTATTTGGACATAAATGTCAAAAGAAGTAATTTTACAGAATATAGACAGTATGAATTGGTACAGGGTGAAGAGAGTAGGAGAACAATTTATAGGAACAGAAAAACGTTTAGACTCCCTCTACCATAATAACAATAACTTGGAATGACTTAAGATCTCTAATTAAATCAAAGACCATGTTCTAGGGGATTTATGAAGATATATCTAAAGGAAGGTGATAAAAACAAAGTACACCTTTGCAAAGTTTTCCAATAGCTTTAAAAAGTAATGTCAATTATTTTATTTGTATTTTATTGCTACCAGGCCTACTTCTAAACTTTCTCATTATAGAAACATGCAATAGAGAAGGATGAAATACCTATCTTTAATGATAATATTGGAGAGGTGTGAAATTCATTTATCAGGGCAGTTCAAATATGAAAACTGTTTAAACTTCAGGAATTGTGTCTGAATGATTGATGTAATGAAGGGTCTTCAGGTTTAATTTAGATCTTTTCCTTTATTATAGTTGGAGAAATTGAAAAGCAAGAGGTAAAGTAACTTGTTTAATGTCACATGGATATCAGTTGGCAAAAGTTGAATTAAAACACAGGGAAAAATTCAGTCCATCAGATAATCTATTGAATATACAATAAGTCATTTGAGTATGTTTGCACACTCCCTTAAATATTCCTATTTGAATTATTTTGGATTCATATAGATCAGTGATATTAAACCCAAATAGAAACTCAATTAAATGCCAAACTTATTTAGAATACTATATACTGGAATTATCTTTGTTTTGCTGTATGATTATTTAGTTAAATATTTTCCAATTGCATTTTTATCTAGTTCTGATCTCACTTGGGAGTATTTCAAGACACATGTATGACAGGCCAATGTCTGATAATGCTGATGAAGAATAAAACTAATGATTTATTGGATTATGTGAAAAGAAGGAATGGATAAAGATTTCAAGTATTGCAACATTGTTCATTTTTAAAATGTTTTAGTTAGAGCAGAAATTGTTTTGCTTATTCTTCTTACTTTACTCTATAATAATTCATAAAATACTCCCTTCTTTTCTCAGAAAAGGCCCCTTTGTCCCAGAAGGAGACACATTTGGGATGTTGACAATATAGACAATATTATTTTGCTTGATTATGCACATTTATTACAAGGTGTTTGCTTTTTCTCTTCTTTAAAAAATTGGTAGTTGGCAGGTGAAAAATAAATTTGTTTTAATTAAAATATAAAATTTAGTCTAAAAACATGGAATGGACAATAAGTTCCCATATTAACACTTTGGGAATTGAGATAACCAACTGTTCAAGCTTTCCAGTCAGGTTAATGTAATAAGCAGGTTAATAAAATTATTTCAAGATGTCCATGGAAATATATTAGGATTATTTACAGAAATTGTAACAAATCAGCAAATATTTTTAGATGAATATACAAAACTTCTCTTTTTTTCCTGTAGCTTTCAATTCCTTATCATCAATTTATTCCTGGAGAAATAAGTTATTCACTGACATCAATCAAAGGACTTCTAATATATTTTGTGTATGCTATGAAAGATAAGTCTATAAAAAGTATTGGTTTGACAATCTAAGTCTAAATCTCCAAGGTTTACCCATAGCCATTTTAAAGGAGATAGACTCTGAATGACTCATCTACTGGATCTTAATATATGAAATCTGCTTACATATTCTCCAGAGAGCTCAGTTACCATTGTGCTTTCCGACAAGGTCTGAGATATCACATAAAATCTCCATCATCGGTTGCCTACGGTTTCAATAGAAAATAGTAGATAGAAGGACATCATTAGGGATATATGTTGCAATTTCAGAGTGTTTTGTTTCAACAGGAGTGTCCTTGCAATAATTGCATTGACTTTAATTTTTTGATAACTTACATTGGAATTAAAAACTTTAAATAAAAATGTAAAAAGTTAAAACAAAAATTTATAGGTACTTTTCACAGTCAATTGACATTCTTGTGAGATTGCTGCCTTTCTTTGAAGATTTTATAGATTAGAAATAAGAGCTACATAATATAATGTGATCAGAAATAGAATTTATTTTGAAAAAAAAGCAATCAAAAGTGAGCATTGATTTCAGACATATTTAAAACTAAAATAGATCTGATCAAAAGACAAAAATGGGGAAACTATACTATGTCAGCCAAATTAATCAATATTGTTTAAAATATAAAATTGGAATATTGTTGTGGTTTAGGAAATGATGAATTGTGGATTTAGAAAAATTGGGAAAAACTTGGAATTGCCCTCAAATTGCTTTCATTATGGAATATATATGGAATTTAAATCCATGATATTTAATAAGACCAACAAATGAAGTAATATAGAGATGAGGATTCTGAGGTCTAGAATATTTAATTGACTAGTACTAAGTCAGAGAGAATCACAAAGCAAAGGCTATAGTTTAGATTTTTTAACTTATATTCAAGCAATCTTAATTCCAAGTGGGCTACTCTCAGGCATTATCTTCAATTCTCCAGTATATATGAAGGATGAAGTGGTGTTCCTTCAGAGAAACAGAAGAAAAAAAGCATAATATGTCTATACATAGATGTATATGTCTATATATATGCATATATATGTACATAAAGATATATACATATATATGTATACATACATATATGTATATATACATAAATACGTATATATATATATGTGTGTGTGTGTGTGTATATATATATTATGTGTGTGTGTCCACATTTAAATATATCCCTCTTGGGGAAGATAGTAAGAAAAGAAAGGGGGGAAAGAATAAAGTAAAAGATGCACAACAGAGAATGAAAGAAAATCTTCAGGAAGCAAAGCTGGACAGCTCTGAACACAAAACATACTATTTCTTATACAGGCTTTCTCAAAAAGAAAATTTGTTATTTCTTATTTTGTATACTCTCTTATGTTCTGTTGTGCACATGGATTTTTTTTTCTTATTCTACTTTATATTTGTATAAAGAAATACATTTACTTTTAAAAATAATTTATAGATTGGCTTTTCTTTCTAGGCAATGCATGCTGGCTAGGAGGAAAATGATATATAATGAAAAAAGTTAGTAGAGAACGTTCTCATCTATGAATATGAATATTTTCAATCTCGAGTTAGAACCAATGGCTTTTTTTCTTTATTATTTAATTTCACTTAATTCCATCTAGTTATTTTCATTAAGTACTTAATAGATGCAAGACATTTTGCTAAATCCTGGAGTTTTAATGTAAAATTGCCCTCAAATTGCTTTCATTATAATTAGGACATAGCATGTAAACAGAGAAAGAAGTCTGATTTGGACTGTAGTAGTGAGGTTATTCATAAATAACTGTGAGCATCTGCAGGATGAGTCAAAATAAATTTAAGGTGATCAAAGCCTATGGATAAATCTTTCACCTCAAGTATATAGTTATTCCTAAAATTCTCTCAAATGTAGTATTTTTTATTTCTTCAGGAAAACAAATCATATAAAGATAAGTCTGCATTAGAGATGTGAAGTCATAGGTTAATGTTTCCAGAACAAGCTGCAAATACTATTGTTATAAGCTTATTTTTCAGTGATCATAAAATTAACATTTATCATAATATCGGCATACCTTTTAAAACATTGTTCTCAATGTCATAATTGTAAATTTAGTTACTGAATTTATAGTCTTTTAAAAGGACAAGAGAAGTTAGAGCTCATCCATTCTACCCAACCCTAAATTAAAAATGAAATTAAAGATGGGATTTTAGCTTGGCCATGTAAGAAACCAGGAAATTGAGGTCACAGAGATCTGGAGAGAGAATATTCTCAGCAAAATGACAGCTGTAGGAAATTTCCAGAGCAAGTATATGGAGTGTTTTGTTCATGGAAGAACAAGAAGGCCAAGTATCAATAAGTTGTCAGGATTTAAGAAGTAATTAGACAGAAATGGTGAGGGGAGAGATACATTATAGAAGGGACTGGTTATGAAGGGCTTTGAAGGTCAAATAGAAAACTTTTGTATTTGTATTATAAAGTGGGAAGGTGACATAGACATATAAATAGAGGAAACATTGGAATGGAGAAGAGACTTGTAGTACGCAGACTCATGGACAAGCAATTACCAAAGTTCAAGCATGGTGTGACGAGGGCCTGCATTATGACAGTGCTAATATTTGAGGGCCATATGTAAGAAACATTGCAAAATTAAGTTGACCAGCCTTGGCACCAGAATATTGATGAAAGAGAAATTTCTTAATGAAATTGAGAAAGGGTTAGGTAAAAGGTTAAAAGAGTTTAGGTTGATACCCCAGTTGCCATCCTGAAGAAAAGGGAAGACAGTTTTGTTCATTACAGTAATAAGGAAGTGGAGGATGGGGAGTGTAGTTTAGGAGGAGAAAATGAGTTAAATTTTAGACATGTAGAGTTTAAGATGTCAGCAGAAAATCCAGCTTAATATATCAAAAAGTCTATGTAAGATGAGAAACTAGAGGTCAGCCGAAGGGTTAGGGCAAGTTAGAGAATCATCAGCATATATATGGAATTTAAATCCATGATATTTAATAAGACCAACAAATGAAGTAATATAGAGATGAGGATTCTGAGGTCTAGAATGTTTAATTGACTAGTACTAAGTCAGAGAGAATCACAAAGCAAAAACTATAGTTTAGATCTTTTAACTTATATTCAAGCAATCTTAATTCCAACTGGGCTACTCTCA
Organism: Sminthopsis crassicaudata; assembly: GCF_048593235.1. Taxonomy (NCBI): domain Eukaryota; kingdom Metazoa; phylum Chordata; class Mammalia; order Dasyuromorphia; family Dasyuridae; genus Sminthopsis; species Sminthopsis crassicaudata. Next base: position 35,268,393 of record NC_133622.1, read on the forward strand.
GGCATTATCTTCAATTCTTCAGTTATATTTAGTGGAACATAAAAAAGAGCAAATGCTATTATTGTGCCATACTGTAGACTTCAGAAATCCTCATCAAAGTGTCAGGATTTTCTTCCTATATATGTTATATCATGCATTTAAAAAAATGAAGATGGACATTTCTTTGTAATTTAGTTTATCTTCCCATTGTAGTGAGGGAGAACCCATTACTATAATGTACTATTTTCTTCCCAAGACTACCCTGATAAGAAAGTTCAGGGAAATGCTCAATGTGACTTTATGTGATTACTTGGGATCAAAGCGATATTTCGGTGGATTTCTCTGAATCTTGTGATTTAAATAAAATATCTATAGAGCAGAGGCAACATACCTCTCTATATGTTTATAATACAAAGCTCATTCAGCAATTCTTACATGTGTCTGTAGCAATGGATGAAAAAGGCTAGGGAAAAGACACTAGTAACTATGGGCTCTTTGAGTTAAATATTAAGGTACAGCAGCGATGCTATGAGAGAAGTGAGAAGGATGTACTTTTTTTTTTTTTTTCTTCATAGTATCTTTCAAAATACTTAGTCCAAGGAAATTGGTTTACTCAGATGAGTACTGAGAATTGGAACAAAGACATGTAGGTATTTTAGTACTTAAAAGGTCTTTATAAAAGTAATGAGCTCTTGTTTTCTGGTAAAGACTAATTTCCACAAGTTGATTAGGAATGAAGGCTTCCATCCACAGCCAATTCTGCTTATATAATCAACTCTGCCTGTACTTACTATGCCTCAAAATAGCCCATGATATTACTTCATTCAGGTATGGTTCCTACACATCAGGGCACTCAACTTTGTGTTTTTTTGCCATTTGAACCAAGTTTATATTTTAACATCTTTCATATACTTCAAAGTGTCGGGAGTATTGTATGTTTGTAGGGGAGTTTTTGTGTTTGTATTCCTCTGAGAATGACCTAATCAGATTCAGTCATACAAATAGCAGGGGGTGAGGAAAAGAGCTAGTTATCTTTTGACAACAAATTCTTTAAGAAGCAAGAATGATATATAATTTATGCAAATCACCATATGATACCCCCAAAATGGTCATCCAGTATCTCCTTAAAAATTCCCAACAAAGAAACATAATTGCCTTTCAAAATAGCCCATTTTATTCAGCTGTTTCTCATATGTCACAGACTAACATCACATTCACCATCTTGATGGGCTTTTTATGAATACTCAATTTATCAAGGGTATTTAACTTGGGATTTCTGAACTTGGCCTATTTTTGTGTGTGTGTGTGTGTGTGTGTGTGTGTGTGTGTGTGTGTGCGCGCACGTGCGCGCGTGTGTGGCGCAATTGGGGTTAAATGACTTGCCTAAGTCACACAGCTAGTACATCTTAAGTATCTGAGATGGTAATTTAACCCAGGTCCTCCTGACTCCATGGTCGGTGCCCTATTCAATGCACCATCCAGCTGTCCCTGAGGTTTTTTTTAAATATATTTTGAAAATATTATTTCAATAAAATTTGTTTTCTTTGTAATATATTTCATTTTATGTTACTAAGAACATTATGTCAAAATAGTCCAAAAGTTTTTTCCAGAATGTCACAACAAACAAAAAACAAAACATTGCTTTAGATTTTAAACTAGAGTACTCAAACTAAACACAACCATCTAAATGAGGTCTGATGAACAGAGTAAAGTGGAATAATCACTTTTCTATTTCTACTTGAGAATAGAGATGATTATTGTTTTTTTGGTTTTATATTCCCAGGATCAAGGACAATTCCTTGCAAAGCATAGGTACTCCCCTTCCCTCCCACTGACAGTAAAATTGCAATTTTCACACAGCTATTGATTGATTTGTGTTTGTGTGTATTTGATTAAGTGAATTAGATGAAAAAAAAATACAAATTTGGACATATTGTCATAGTAGGGTAAGAACAGACAAAGGCTAATATACAGTTGCTTTTTTTATAGCCAGGTCCTTTGCAAAATACTTGTGTACATATTATCAGGAAAGGCCACTGTATTTAGAGTGTGAGGACGCTGCCACTTACCAGCTATGTAAACATGAACAAATCATTTCACTTCCCTGGGTCTCAATTTCCTCTTTTGTAAAATGTGGTGGTTGTACTAAATGGATTCTTAAAACCTTTAATTCTGATTCTATGATCCTTCTTAAAACGAAGTAAGCCTTGACAATAGAAACCATTTTTTTAAAAGAATATATTGAATTTCTGAAGTTATCTGGTGGAAAAAATGTTTATTAACTACTATGGAAAAATCATAGTGAAAGGAGCTAGAGATAGAAAAAAATTGAAAAACATCTCTGCTTTGTTCTATTGAGCATATACAAAACTCTCTCTCTCTTACTCTCTATCTCAATAATGAAATGAGAGAATTAGAGCACTGACAATATTATTTTCACGCTTCTTATTTGGCAACTTGAACAGGTCATCCTGGATCACCATTAACCAAACTTAAGGGATGCAGCAATATTGAAGAATTTTCACTAAAATTACAATCCAAAGAATCCCATATAGATTCTATAGTATGTTTTATGATTATTATATTGTCAGATGTTAAAGAGAGAAAAACTGACAGACAGATACAGACACAAAGAGAGAGACATTGAGAGAGACAGAGACAGAGAGAATGAGAGACAGAGAGATAGAGACAGACATGGGCACAGAGACAGAAATACAGAAAGAGATGGAGTGGCAGAGATAGAGGCATAGGTATGTTTCCTAAATTGATAACTGTTCTATCTGTAAACAGTTTCTGTAACCAGCCTGCTCATATCACAGGTGGTCATTTCACAAAATTTCAAGGACATAGAAGATCCATATACACTTCCCATGTGAACTTTTCCAAAAAAGAATCGGTACACAAAACAAACAGCAAAAACACAGTCTTTAAAATGCATTCCTTGCTAAAGGTTAATAGTAATAGTCATATTATATATAAATTATAGGAGGTTTACCTTCTACTTTAAATAGATTTTTAGGGGAAAAACAAGAGTAATACTTAAAAACACAATTCTCCTAAACATGAATGACATAATTGTGTTTTGAAATTTGTGCATGAACCTGGAACTAGTCAGTTTTGATGTGGTTTGCAATTCTCTAATGAAAATTTCACAATACTTTAGTTTGTTCTTTCCCCTAGGAATCTGCATAAATGAGCCCATATCAGGCAGTTCCCAGTAGAAATTTTAGCTTATTAGTTTCCCCAGTCTCTGTGTCTAGTTACAACTTCTCTTTCAAATTCATTTAGATCAGACCCTCCTCTAACTGTAATACAATAGGTAAAGATTGTTTGGGATAAAAAATTTACTTTTTGAAAATTGTTTCATAAGATAATATAGTATGTAAAAAGTGTAAGAAGGAGATCGTATATTTCTTTTTCTCTCTTCTCTGTCTCTCTCTTTACACACACACTCATATATACACACATATATACACATACGTATGAGAGAGACAGAGAGACAGACAAGAGGCACAGAGAGATTGTCCCCAGATTCTAAAGGTACATTAACCTTTGACAGAGACACTTTCTAAAAGAAGAAAAATTGCTTAGGATATTTCAGTCAAAGAAATATACTTTTATGACTTGAATTTGGGTGCCACATACCCATCACCCAGTGCACAGTATATTATAATTGTCACCTCCTCCACTCTCAAATAAATACCAGTACAACAGGAGAAACCAGACAAAAAAAAAAGACATTAAAGGATAAGTGACTCCCAGGATATGCTGATATACAAACAAATAATCCCTTCAGGTTTGATGAGCAGCTGCTAAAAATCTCATTAAAATTAGGCTGGTGATCTTTTGATAGAATTTTCTTTCTCTTTTTTCTTTCTCTTCCTATCTTTCTCCTTAAACTCTCTCATAATACCTAGTCTCTGACTTGTCAGTATCTGGTGAATATGATATTATAATGCAGTACTTGAAAGTGAGAGGAACTTATAGTTAGTAACCAGTAAGGTGAACTTTGATGGGGATTTTTGCTTTAAATTATACATAGGGTCTTGTTTACCTTGAAGAACTTTGATGGGAAATACTTATTCACCCAATTAAACTGAAGGTAATAAATAGGGTGCTTAGACCTAGAATCAGGAAGACCTGAATTCGAATCTAACCTGAGGTATTTACCAGCTGTGTGATCCTGGGCAAATCACTTAATATGTTTTTTCTCAGTTTCCTCATCTTAAAATAAATAGGAAAAGGAAATGGAAAAATCATTCCAATATCTTTGCTAAGAAAACCCCAAGTGGGAACATGGAGAATTGGATACCACTGATGTGATTGAATTACAAAAATAAATAGAAAGGGTACTCAGAAGGGTGAAGATTGTCTCATACCTAAAACAGATCTCCCAAAAGTCTAATATTGAGCAAGGATTTACTCTCAATGATATGTTGATTAGACTTTCAGTGGGAGATAAGAAGGAAAGCTAAGATTCATTCTTTTTCTCTGTCTTCTCAATCCTGGCCAGATTGGAGTTTGCAGAGATAAAAATAAAGTAGGGGAAAAAAAAAAAAAAGATGCATTTTTTTTTCCTCAGTAGTAGAAGTTTATGGTATTATAAACTAATTAGAAGCTAAAATTGTGACTGAAATTAATATCTTTATAGTAAATTTATGAATAATATTGATTGAGATGTAAACATAAACACTCATATTTTAGGAATTCCAAACATAACCACTAAATGGGTCCAAAGACGAGAGGGAGCCAAGCATTTCCTGTAGCCCTCTGGGTGCCATAGGAACATCTCAGAGGACAACCAATTTCTAGCCAAATCAAACTAGATTCACATGATATTAACATTTATAGTTGTACAACAATAACATTAAATATTATCCTGTACTAGTATATTTGATATTTTTGGGGGTTACATAAAACAAATGAATGCCAAATTATTCAAAGAAAGCAACCTCACGACAAAACATTCCTATCTTCTTGTTTCCTTCTTTTAAGCATAAACAACTCTTCTTCAACCACCATATAATGGCACAGTTTTAGAATACCAACCCAATCTTTCAGGTCATTTGCCTTCGAACATCTTCAAAAAAAGGCATTCTTTTGAATTATTAAGACATTATTTCAGGACTATTGAAAATAGTTCCAGTCCCTATGGCTTAAAATAATTATATGAAAGTGGTATACAAAGACCATGGCATATTTAAAAATATTAGGAGACACCTGTTTTCCAGAGGTAGGCCCAGCAAGCACATGGTACCCTGAGCTTTGTATAACCACAGTATTTTGGCATGTACCTTCTGAACAATCTCAATCATAGAAAAATCTCAAAATTGTTTCTGGTTATGACAGCCTGCTATGAATCAAACTTGTCATGTCATCATCCCTCATTGATGGGGCCACAGCTCACTAGGTAATCATAGGTATAAGTATTGAGATTTCCCCACATTAGAACATTGTCCTTTCACCCACAACTTAGGATAGGGCTCTGGTCCATGAGTCCTTACTTGCAAGCCATGTCCCTCACTTTGAAATTAAACTTTTGTTTGATTCCCATCTATTGTCTCCTGCCTGCTTGGCTCGGCTCTGCTCTAGAATCCCACAGATTAGAGACTAGTTCCATAAGATTGACACATACAAAGACTGTAGTGACAGACCAGTATATAGAAGAATGACAATTCTGCTCTACCAAGAAATCATAATCTATTTGACAGAAGAGATGTGGATAAAATTAATTTTAATGTAAATTAGATTACAAAGAAATAAAAATAAAATAACATGAGCTTCAGATTCATTGATTCTCATTCTCTCTTTCTCCCCATCTCTGTCTCTGTCTCTTTCTGTGTCTCTGTGTGTCTCTGTGTCTCTTTGTCTCTGTCTGTCTCTCTCTCTCTGTGTGTCTCTGTGTCTCTGTGTCTTTCTCTCTCTCTCCATCTTTTGTGTAAATTCTGAGGCAGGAATCTTTGAGGTATTCCTTCTTCTAAAGTGCAAATTTAGCCAACAAGTGAATTTATGGCTATATAATATTTATTTTTTTAAAAAATCAGAATAACACATTGACAGAAAAAAAAAGTTTTAAAAAATACTCTGCTATTTGAAGAAAATCTTGGCAATCTATTTTTCTTTCTAAAATGCTTTGAACTTTTGTAGTTTCCTATTTTTCTTCTGAGTTAGAAATGCTAATATTATTTTTGGCAGATGATCTTAATTGGGCCTATATCTCTGTTCTGATATGTCTTATCTTTCTAATAATTACTTCTTTTCCTATTGTGTGATGCATTCTGTTATACCATATGTGCTTTTTCTGTTTTCTATGAATCTAAATTCAGGACATTCAAATGACATAAAAGTAGCAGAAAGCTAATTATTTTTCCTTTCCACTCTGCTTGTATATCAAGCATTATAGTTCTTGTTATTCTCTACTTTAAAACTTTTCATTCACATTATTCCTTTTGCCAACAGTGTTTCATTATTAATACTGAAAAATTCAGTGTTCTCCTTTCAATGATCAGTTTCACAAACTATTCCTCTCATTTGATGATTAGTTGGTAAAAATAATAAATTATTTTAGCAGTGTTTTGGTAAATGCTATTTATGGTTTGCCAGATTTATTCATTCAGATGTTGCTGATATGTCTACTTATGGATAAACATATATAACTATACCTACAGTTATAGCTATATATACAAACCTACATATAGATAGAGATGTTGCTATAGATATATATATTTTAACCCTAAATATTAACTATTTTCTCTACAACTTTGAAAACTGTTCATTCACTTGTTGCTTTAAGAAAGAGTCGGCCCATTTTCTACCAATCAGCCTAGTTAATTATTATGCAGTTGTAGGTTCTAAGAACTTTTATTTTAATTGATTCCATTTATTCTTTGACATTTCTATCCATTCTTCTTTTGCCTTTTGGATACAAGTTTAAAAAAAATCTAATACCTCTTCAATATAAAAATTCTTTAAATACTTAAAGGAAGTTATCATGTTCCCTTAAGTCATTTATGCTCCTGGCTAAGTATTATCCAACTTATTCCTTTTAAAAGCTATGTATATATGGCAGACTCTGCAGTATCATTATTATTCTTGTCATCTTTTTCTTGTTCAGAACCTAACTTTTTAAAATTCCCTTCAATACATCACTAAGAAATGAACATATTATTCCAAATGCTATCTTTCTGTGATGGAAAATAGTAAGACTGTCATTTCTTTTAACTTGGAAGTATATCTTTCTTTCTAGAGCAGATCCCATTGGTGATTTACCTTAATATTGTAGAGCATGAAAAACTCAAATATTTTCCAGACAATTTATTGTTGAGCCACACCTTCCTCATCCTTTACTTGTGAAATTGATTTTTCTTTTATCCAAATGTAGAGTTTTATTAGGTATCCATTTTCTTTAAATCTCATCTTCTTAGACTACATCATCTGAGATAGGCAGAGTCAAGATAGCAGAGTAAGGCAGGGTCTGCCAAACTCTTATCCAAACCCCTCCAAATTCCTTTAAATAATAACTCTAAACAAATTTTAGGGCATCAGAACTCACAAAAAGACAGAGTGGAACAATTTTCTAGCTAAAGACGACTTTGAGGGTTTGCAGGAAAGTACTGTTTCATTAAAGAGCCCCAGGAAAGCAGGAATGGGTCTTAGGAGCCATTGTATCAATATTCATGACAGCGGCAGCAACATCAGCAGCTTCTGGAGATCTCAACTTATATGTTGGGGGTTCAAGAATTGATCGGGGTCAAAGGGAGATTGCAGGGGCTTCTTCGTTGGCATCAAGGCAGTAAATAGAGCCCTACTTTAACAAAGAGATAAAAGCCAAGTAATAGACTGAGGAAATGAACAAATAAGATAAAAGGATTTTTGATCATGTAAAGTTACTATGATGATAAGGAAGGCCAAAATACACACTAAGATAGCAAAGCAAAAAAGGTCTGGGGTTGGAGTCAAGATGGCAGAGTGAAGTCAGGACATTGCTTAAACTCTCCCAGTTTCTCTTGAAAACCTATATGAAATCAAGACTCTGACCAGAGTGTGACAGAATGAAACCACTCTATTCCTCAAGAGAGACTGGAAAAATGTCAAGAAAGGTCAGTCTTATTGGGGTGAAAGAGGTGTTCAACCCAATTCAGAAAGAGTCTGGGAAAGTCAGAGAGGCTCTTGATCACAGAAGATCAGCAATTGAGACCATCAGTACTGGCTCAGTAGCAGGTCAGATCAAGAGAGTAATTCCAAATCCCAGCTTAAAAGGCTAATTCTAGGAACCCAGACTATTTCCTGGAAAGAGCAGATAAAGCTCCCCCTAGAAATACAAATCTTTGGCTCAAAGCCAAAGTTCAAAACCGTACTATAGGAACCTTGGGACAGTGCCCATTTTATCCTGGGGAAATTAAAAGTTAAAAAAAAAAAAGAAAGAAAGAAAGAAAGACAATGAGTAAGAAATAGAAAAGAACCTTAACTACAGAAAGTCACTATGGTAACAGGGAAGACCAAAAACACCAACTCAGATCCACTTTAAAGAACACATGATGAAAAAATACCATCCATCATCAAAGAGAGAAAACTGCCTTTATTTTTTGCAACATGACTAATGCAGAAATATATTTTTATGACATTATAAGTTTACTTATCTTATTTCAAGCTTTCTCAATAGCTGAAAGAGGGACAGCTTGGAGCTAGAAAATTTGAAACAATAAATAAAATAAATAGAAATAATAGAAGGAAAGCAATACAAAAGCTAAAAAGTCCAGGAGATGTTTTATAGTTTTATATAAAGTTTTCATTTCTTCTATTTCCTCCCCCTCCATTTTTTTTTAACAAATGCCTTTCTTTTGACAGCCTGCAGTCTTCAGGGTGATTTTGACTCCATTATTAATAGTTATTTCTACAGTTGTTCAATGCTATCCAATTATTGATTGTTATTCCCAATGATCCTAAGGGCATCTCATCTCAAATTTATATCTGTTTTAATGTATTTTGAAATTCAATGATATCACATTTTTTATTTGTTTTCATTGTGTAAGAAAATGATAAATGTTTCTTCAAATCAAAGCATATATTATTTGGGGAAAATAGGCAGTTTAATGGCTTCAAACTCTATATTACCTCTAGCAATTGGCAAAAAAAAAAAAAAAAAAAAACTTATTTAAGTGAATGATGCCATTAGTACTGATTGTTTCCTAAATTATCTTATTTTTCTTTATAACATAGGCACATTTATCTCTACCATTTCCTCAACTCTACTATATAAGATAGAAAATAATATCAAGTAAGCCATGATATTCAGTTAAATAAATGACTTCCTTTCATTTTCTTTTTTTTTTTTATTTAAAGAAAAGCAGAATATAAAAAAAAGAAAAAAACAGAAAAGGAAAATAAAACAAAAGAAAAAAATTATCATATGCCCAGAAGAATATCAGAAAGTATTCAAACTATACAACAATAAATTACCTGTTCAAGAAAGGATATATAACAGCAAAATAAATTATATTCATATGCATCTTTTCTTTGCTTCCTGGTAGGTTGCTCTCTTGTTCTCTGCTGCACACTTTTAAAATTTATTCTTTTATCTTTATTCTTTTTTTTTTAAATCTAGCTTCTTTTCCTTTTTTTGGTCTCTTTGGCTTACAGACTTAGTAGTAATATTATGGAGTCAAAAGTGTATGCACAGATTTATAGCTCTTTTGGCATAGTTCCAAATTGTTCTCCAGAATTATGGGACAAGATCACAATTCTATAAATACTTTATTTGGGTAACTGTTTTTCCTCAATCCCTCCAATATATGCCATTTCTGAGGGTTTTGATGTGCTAACTCAGAGCTTAATTTATATTTCTCAAGAGAGGCAGAGTCCAGATAGCAGAGTAAAGGCAGGAACTTGACCAAACTATCCCCCAAACTGCTCCAAATTCCTTTACATCATGACTCTAAACAAATTTTAGAACCTCAGAGCACCCAAAAAACTGGAGCAGAACATTTTCCAGCCAAAGGCAACTTAGAAGCTCAGCAGAAAAGATCTGTGACATCAGGGTGGGAGACCAGCATTTAGTCCCAGTTTAGGATGCAATAGTGCAGCACTGGATGTAGCCCTAGTCCCAACACTTGCCCAACATCAATAGTCCTGGTGGCTTCAAGACTTCTCAGTCCAAAGACACCAAAGAGGAGTCCCACAGTCAGCAGAAAGGTCTGTGTAAACAGAATGGGACCTCAGAATGTAATCCCAACTCAGGCTCACCCCAACCTCAGCTTCAACCCAGACCCCAGTGTCACCAAGACAGGACCTCTGCAGCAGTGCTGGAGGCTTATGAACTTCTTAACCTGGAGACTAATTTTGAGGACTCAAAAAACTCATTGGAGAGAGATTGTGGCAAAGGAGTGGGAGTCTGGTGTAGAACCCCAGCACAACCTTAGTCAGTACTTAGCTCTACTGACTAAGTACCCTAGATCTTACAGCCCAGCAAGTACCCTAGATCGTATAGGTGTAGTGCTGCAAAAACACCCCTAACAACTCCAGAGTAGAAAAGAATGTGATCAGAATCCTAGGATTTCTGAAAACAACACAAAACTGAAGCTTGGGACCATGCCTACCCTCTCTGGAAACAGTTCCACTTTAACAAACATTTAAAAGTTGAGTAATGGCCTAGGAAAATGAGCCGAAAACAGCAAAAAAAAAATCTGACCATTGAACATTATTATGGTGACAAGGAAGATCAAAACACACACTCAGAAGGCAGTAACAAAGTTGAAGCTCGTACATGCAAAGCCTCCAAGAAAAATAAGAATTAGGCTCAGGCTATGGAAGAGCTCAAAAGGAACTTTGAAATTCAAGTGAGAAAGATAGAAAAAAAAAATAGAGAAAGAATTGAGAGGTACAAAAGGAAAAAAAAAAACTAAGGAGGAGAAGAATGCCTTAAAGAGTAAAATTGGTCTATTGGGAAAGGCCAAATGAGGAAAATAATTCCTTAAAAAATAGAATTAAGCAAATAGAAGCTAATAGCTTTACAAAGAAATCAAGGTACAATAAAACAAAAACAAAACAATGAAAAAATAGAAAAAAAGTGAAATATCTCATTGGAAAAACAACTGATCTAAAAGATAGATCTAGGAGATATACTTTAAAAAATATTGATCGAATGAGGATACTGAACATCATCTTTCAAGAAATTATCAAAGAAAACTGTCCTGATATTCTAGAACCACAGGGTAAAATAGAAATGGAAATAATCCACTGATCACCTCCTGAAAGAAATCCTAAAATAAAAACTCCAAGGAATATTATAGCCAAATTCCAGAACTCCCAGATGAAGGAGAAAATATTGTAAGCATCCAAAATGAAACAATTCATGTATTATGAAGCCACAGTAAGGATAGCAAAAGATTTAGCAGCTTCTATATTAAAGGATAAGAGGGCTTAGAATATGATATTCTGGTGAGCAATAGAACTAAGATTGCAATCAAGAATTATCTCCCAAGCAAAACTGAGTATTATCCTTCAGAGGAAAAAGTGGTCATTCAATGAAACAGAGGCTTTTCAAGCATGTATTTTGAAAAGACCAGAGCTGAATGGAAAATTTGATTTTTAAATACAGGATTCTGGAGAAACATAAGGAGGTAATTGGAAAGGTGACTTAATAAATTTATCTTTTTACATTCCTGCATTCACTAGAATGTTCTTATTATTATGGCAGTTAGAGTACATATAGACATAAGGCACAGGTATAAATTGAATATGAAGGGATAACATATTTTTAAAATAATTTAAGAGGTGAGAAAGAAATGGACTGAGAGAAATGGAAAGGGAAAAGTGGAATGGGGCAAATTATCTGCCAATTAACAAGAGGTAAGAAAAAACTTGAATGAACTTTACTTCATCAGAATTGTTTCAAATAGGAAATAACATACATATTCAATAGGTATACAGAAATCTGTCTGAGCCTTCAGGAAAATAGGAGGGTAATGAGTTGTGGGAAGGGGGAGAGGGTGATAAAAGAGAGGGCATATTTAGGGGAAGGAGTGATAAGTAGAAAAACACTTTTGCGGAGAGGCAGGGTAAAAGGAGAGAGAAAATAAATGGGGGGGAGGAATACAATTAGCAATAGAAACTGTAAAAAAAAATTTGAAAGCAAATTTCTCTGAAGGAATATTATTGTTCTCTGAAAAATGATGAGCAGGATGCTCTCAGGAAAAAAAAGTCCTCCATAAACAACGTAAAATATAATGTGTACAAAGTAACAGCAATGTTCTGGGATGACCAGTTGTAAATGACTTTGTTATTCTCAGTAGAACAATAATCCACACCTATACTGAAGGACTTGTGATGAAAAATCATATCCATACTGACAATAGATCTGTTTGAATACAGAATACAAAATATTACTCTCAAAAAAAGAAAGAAATATGATGCTGCTAGATCATCTTCCTTCATATTTTTAAAAAAATTATCTTGCTCAATATTGTTGACTTTTTGTTCTTCTAGATTAATTTGCTTATTTTTTCCAGCTTTATAAAATAATTTTGGAAGTTTGAAAAAAATTACATTTCTCTAATCTACAATATTTAGAGAATTTATTTCATATTGACTGTAGGTAATCAATTTCTTTTAAACAATCTCATATCATTTGATCATTGATCAATTCAGGATTATTTATTTCAATATATAAAATTATAATGATAATGGCTAAACATATAATTCTTTATATGTTTGATAAAATAAACCTTTATTGAAGAAGCTTTCTGTAAACTTTTCCCCCATATTACTTCATTCTCCCTGGATAACAATCTAGCATACCTAATATTTTATTCTATTTTTATTTTTGCTTTGTCTAAGATCATAACTGCTACCTTTGTTTGTTTGTTTGTTTGTTTTTTAGAAACCTCAGTAGGTGTATAATAGAGTGGCTTTTTTTACCTTATATGTCTTTCTTTTTAAAATTCAGCTCTTGTAAACAATTCTTGTTTCTAATCCATTGTTATATTCTTCCATTTGTGGGTAAACTTATTCCATTCACATTTACACTTATAGTTACTAGCTATATATTTTCCTCCATAAATTTTTTCCTATGGCCTGTTCTTCTCTTTGTCCTGTCCTTGCTCAAAAGTCTGTTTTATTTTAAACTGCTATATCCTTTTAATCTATCCTGCCTTTACCAACCCTTTCTCCATATCTATTATGTTCTTCCTCTCTTAAATTTCTCATAAAATAGATTTCTACATACAACTGAGCATGTGTGTGTTCTTCCCTCTGTGAACGAATTCTGAAATATATTTAAACATTTCCTGCCAAAACCATTCACATTTCCTCTTCCCCTATAAAAACTCTACCTCATTTTAGCCCTCCTTTTTTCCTTTCCACCAATACATCCCTCTTTTCTTATATTTTTCTTTTGCTTATGAATATAATTATGCCCTCTACCTTTGGAGACTCTCTTTAATTTTCCTAATAATTATTAAAATTTTAGGACTTACCTATATCATCTTTGCACATAAGAAAGTAAATATTTTAACATGCCTGAATGTCTTTTAATGTAGCTGCAGCTATATCGTTTGTAATTCTAATTGCAGTTCCACCAAATTTGATTTTTTTTTTTCTTGTTGCATGTGATATTGTCTAATTGGATCTGAGGCCTTCATAATTTTGGCTATGATGTACCTGTAGGTTTTCTTTGTAGGATTTCTTTTTTGTTTTTCTATTACTATTTTCCTTTTTTATTCTAAAACTTCAGGGCAAGTTTTAAAAATTATTTCTTGTATTTATATTAAAATTCCTTTTTAATCATAGTTTTCAGGTAGTCTATTCTTGCATTTTCTCTACTTGATTTGTTCTACAAATTTGTTGTTTTTCTTATGAGATGTCTTAAATTCTCTTCTATTTTAACTTCTTTATATTTTGTTTTATTATTTCTTTTTCTCTCATATCTTCACTGGCTTACTCTTGCCCAATTTTAGTTTTCAAGGTATCATTTTCTTCCTCAATATTCTGGCTTTCCTTTTATGGTTGGTTGAATTTTTTTTTTCATATCCTTGTTTTCTCAGCTTGTTCTTATTTACTTATTCATTTGTATATTTATTTTCTTCAATCTCTCTCATTTGACTTTAAAGTCTTTTTAAATTTCTTTTTGGGACAAGTTATCATTTAATATTACTCTTTGCAGTAGGAGAGGCTTTTGTTTTAAACTTCAGTATCATCCTCTGGGGAAGAATCAAGCTGGGTGAGAACAGAAGCACAAAAGGTAATCATGCTGTTCGTATGCTTCTTTTAGGAAGATGGAGTTCTTGGATTTGGGTTCTAGGCAGAAAGGAGAGTTGAAGGAGGACCTGAAAGTAGACATATCATTTTCCATACTCAAAAATTAGAGGAATTACACTAACAATCTGCTAAAAAGTAAAAGCAAGCAAAAGAGAATGGACTCAACTATCAAAAGTTATTGCTGGAATAGAGAAGACTAGGATTCTTCCTCAGAGGATGATACTGAATTTAATTTAATTTAAATTTGCTCTAGACAGAAGTTTGGTACAGCCTAGTTGCTGCCTATACTCTGCCAACTTGGCTCCACCCCTTGTATGTGTTTTCTAGTAAAATATCCTTATGAATTATCATAATACACAGTGTTGTGGATTTGGAAAGACAATGATTGCTTCATGTTGGTAAAATGAATGGATCTCGTATAGCATTTGAGGGATCAATTGATTCTTTTCATCCCATTATACCATTCAATTGACGAATAGTCACTAAGTTCTTATTGAGAACAAGTCAGTCAGATAATATTGGGGATAAAAAGGCAAAAATAAATTAGGTACTACCCCTAAGTATCTTTCCCTCCATGTATGTGGAGACAAGTTATAATATGACTACAGATGGTATAAGACAAGAGAGTGTACCAATAGTGGAAATTTTAATTAGGAAAGTATATAAATACATGAAGCAATTTAATTGAAGAATGCACTAAAAGTTTGGGAGATCACATTAGTAATACCATAAGGTGGAAAGTATAATGCCTTTTTGGAAAGAACTAATATTCCATTCTGACTGTATCTATTTGAAGTGGAAGAATATTAATTAAGCCTGAAAAAATAGGAAGCTGGTGAAAGATTTTGGACATATGGGTTAATTTTAGAAAATTACTTTGACAACTGTATGACAGATGGATTGGAAAGGGAAGATACTAGAAACAAAAGACCAATCAGTAAGCAACAGATCCAACAAGAACTGATGAAAACCTGAAGTAGGGTATCACATCTAAAAAGAAAAGGGGATCTATAGGAGCAAGTGTGTGTGTGTGTGTGTGTGTGTGTGTGTGTGTGTGGGTGTGTACTAACAAAAAAGCCTAACAATAATAGGAGAGGTAAAATGATGAAAATTATTAGTTTTTCTATTGATTGACAAAATTATCATTTTTGCATTGGATCTAAATAACAGTGAAAATTTTTACTTTGAATTTTGAATCAGATGTTTCTGAGGAGATAGTGACTCTTGTGATTACTATAGAAGTGTCTAACCACATACCCTGCATTGGCAATCTCTTTCCTATATTCAAAAACCTTCAGTACTTCCCAACTGCCCATGAAATGAAGTATAAACATTTAGTGCTGGTATCCGAGGCCATGCACAATCTGGTTCATTTCTACTGCTTTAAACATTTCATTATTTGTTCGTATCTTCAATGTTCTAGATAAAACTAGATTATTCGTTGTCTCCATTCAGGATATGCCTTCACTACCTTAATTTGCCCCTTTTAGTACATGGATTAAAGATGTCTTTGGGCTTGAATCAAGAAGACCTAAATCCAAGACTTGTATCAGATATTCACTATATATGTGATGTAGGCAAGAAATGTCTTTCTAGCTTATATTCCATAAATCAAAATGATCATCTATGATCAATATATGTCCTATATGAATATTATCCTTGTCATTATTATTTTATCATTGTTATTGTTTTTACATTGTTGTACCTCCTCTGTAGCATGATGAGTTTTTCTTCAATAGCTCTTAAATTCCTTCCCACTCAAAATCTATCCTCTATGATCTCTTAATTCCTTTCTTTAAGGTCTAATTCATGGGTCTCATCTTGCATAAAGCCTCTTCTATTCAAAATAATCCAGTGGCTTCCAGTTTCCTTTATGATACGTTGAAAACTGTTTTGGGATTCAAAAATCCTTCACATCTTCCAGGATGATTCCACATTGCTCTCCATCACAAATTCTCCCCTCCTGCCAAAATGGACTGCTTGCTCTATCATATACATAAAAAGTTTTCACCTCTCCATGCATTTTTACAGGCTGTTTCCCAGGTCTGAAATCTCTCCTCATATGGGCCTTTTAGCATTACTTACTCTCTTCAAGATTCATGTCATGTGAAAGATTTTTCTTGAATTATCCATTGTTTAGGTACCCCTTCAACTTCCCCTATCCCCACTGAGTGTAACTCTAGTCTTCACTTCCCTGTAAACATCTAGTAATCTTTTAGTAAAATATAATCCTCTTCAGAGCATGTATTCTCTCCTTTTATATGTGTATCCCCAGCATCTTGCATAATAAATGGGTTTAACAAATGTTTGTTGATTGTTTAATATTTTATAATCCTGATTTCCAACTCTTAGTTAACAACTCGGCTACTTTCTGTGAGCATATATCACTTAGGAAATCATTGCTGCTCAAGTGACTTAAGACAGTTCATATATCTCTCAAAGAGACTGACACTGTCCCTGAGAGTCACTTAGCTATATGATCACATCCAATGTTTAGTTTATGAGATAAACTATTCCCAGAGTCATCACTTCTATTAATTCTGGTCTTGATATACTGAGGGAAAGAGGTCACAGTTCAGCATTGGATGCTTTAAAGAGCACTGGGGAATATATATCTTTCTGAAAAGCTCAGCAAACTGTAATGTTTCTCATTTCTTGACATACAAAACATCAGAAATTCCTGTGATGAGGCACAGTAGGAATCACCATAGCTCAATAAACCAATCAATGAAGTAAGGTCTGAACCTTACATGCTGTCTCTGCTCCTTGAGATTTCCAGAGTCTTTGAAGTCCTAACAAAATAGTGGAAAGCAAATGACTGACCAATTGTTTGGTTTAAAGTGTATGTCCTTTGGCCTAAGGATAAGGTTCAAAGAACTTCAAAGAATCCCCGAAATATTATTCTCTTAGCAGAGCTGATTCTGAATCATATAATAGATTTGACTAGACTAAGATTTTAATATTTTTCTCTGTGTATCTCTGCCTCTTGTCTGTTTCTGTCTTTGTGTATATCTCTATCTCTATGTCTCTTCCTCCCCCCCTGTGTGTCTCTGTACCTTTGTCTCTAATTGTGTGTGTATGTGCAAAAGAGGGAGGGAGGGAAGAAGGGAGAGAGAGAGAGACAGAGAGACAGACAGACAGACAGAGAAACCTTTTTGGCAATCTAGAAAAGCCTATGGCTGGATTCAACTTCATAATAATTTATTTAATTATGTTAAAATGAATCTTTCAAAACACTTAAAAATTCATGATCCCTTATTAAGAATTCCTAGATTGTTAGTTAAGTTTCTTTTAAAAATGAATTATGCAAAAAAAAAAAAAAAAAAAAAGGAAAAAGGAAAGAGAAAAAAAAAAAAAAAAAAAAAAAAAAAACCTCTAAGGCTCACTGTATCTTTGATTCTTATTCCTAGGTATTCTGTGTTTAATCTTTCCTTCTATCCTACTGTCAAAATGTCCAATTTATAGAATCCAATTTATTAATGTAGTTGTTGATATTGTTGTTGAATCATTTCAGTCATGCCTGACTCTTCATGACCCCATTATGAGATTTTCATGGCAATGATACTGTAGTGGTTTGCCATTTCCTCATCCAGCCCATGTTTTAGATGAGGAATTGAGGCAAACAGAGTTAAATATTGCTATCTTTCTACTACATGGTAAAAGATTTCCTGTATTTGGCTTTCTATTTATATATTAATATACCATATATTACAAAAATTACTCAAATGCATAATAGATCTATATCTATAGATTTATTTTATTTTTTTTTTGCATTTTATTTTTTTTTATTATATATATATATATATATATATATATTTTATAATATTATCCCTTGTATTCATTTTTCCAATTTACCCCCCCTCCCTCTATTCCCTCCCCCCGACGACAGGCAATACCATACATTTTACATGTGTTACAATATAGTCTAGGTACAATACATGTGTGCGAATATCATTTTCTTGTTGCACAATAAACATTAGAATCCGAAGGTACATGCAACCTGGGCAGACAGATATTAGTGCTAACAATTTTCATTCCCCTCCCATTGTTTCTTCTCTGGGTGCAGCTACCTCTGTCCATCATTGATCAACTGGAAGTGAGTTGGATCTTCTTTATGTTGAAGATTTCCACTTCCATCAGAATACATCCTCATACAGTATTGTTGTTGAAGTGTACAGTGATCTTCTGGTTCTGCTCATTTCACTCAGCATCAGTTGATTTAAGTCTCTCCAGGCCTCTCTATATTCCTCCTGCTGGTCATTTCTTACCGAGCAATAATATTCCATAACCTTCATATACCACAATTTACCCAACCATTCTCCAACTGATGGACATCCATTCATCCTCCAGTTTCTAGCTACAACAAAAAGAGCTGCCACAAACATTTTGGCACATATATGTCTCTTTCCGCTCTTTAGTATTTCTTTGGGATATAATCCCAGTAGTAGCGCTGCTGGGTCAAAGGGTATGCACAGTTTGATAACTTTTTGGGCATAATTCCAGATTGCTCTCCAGAATGGTTGGATTCTTTCACAACTCCACCAGCAATGTATTAGTGTCCCAGTTTCCCCACATCCCCTCCAACATTTGTCATTATTTGTTCCTGTCATCTTAGCCAATCTGACAGGTGTGTAGTGGTATCTCAGAGTGGTCTTAATTTGCATTTCTCTGATCAGTAGTGATTTGGAACACTCTTTCATGTGAGTGGATATAGTTTCAATTTCTTCCTCTGAGAATTGTCTGTTCATATCCTTTGACCATTTATCAATTGGAGAATGGTTCGGTTTCTTATAAATTAGGGTCAGTTCTCTATATATTTTGGAAATGAGACCTTTGTCAGAACCTTTGTTTTTAAAAATATTTTCCCAATTTGTTACTTCCCTTCTAATCTTGTTTGCATTAGTATTATTTGTACAGAAACTTTTTAGTTTGATGTAATCAAAATCTTCTATTTTGTGATCAATAATGATCTCTAGTTCTCCTCTGGTCATAAATTCCTTCCTCCTCCACAAGTCTGAGAGGTAGATTATCCTCTGTTCCTCTAATCTATTTATTATCTCCCTCTTTATGCCTAAATCATGGACCCATTTTGATCTTATCTTGGTATATGGTGTTAAGTGTGGATCCATATCTAATTTCTGCCATACTAATTTCCAGTTTTCCCAACAGTTTTTTCCGAATAATGAATTTTTATCCCTAATGTTGGAATCTTTGGGTTTGTCAAAGATTAGATTGCTATAGATGTACCCTTTTTTGTCCTTTGTATCTAATCTGTTCCACTGATCTACCGGTCTATTTCTTAGCCAATACCAAATGGTTTTGGTGACTGCTGCTATATAATATAGCTTTAGATCAGGTACACTTAGACCACCTTCCTCTGAGTTTTTTTTCATTAGTTCCCTTGCAATTCTTGACCTTTTATTCTTCCATATGAATTTTGTTGTTATTTTTTCTAGGTCATTAAAATAGTTTCTTGGGAGTCTGATTGGTATAGCACTAAATAAATAGATTAGTTTGGGGAGTATTGTCATCTTTATTATATTCGCTCGGCCTATCCAAGAGCACTGAATGTCTTTCCAATTATTTAAATCTGATTTTATTTTTGTGGCAAGTGTTTTGTAATTTTTCTCATATAATTCCTGACTTTTCTTTGGTAGATGGATTCCCAAATATTTTATACTCTCAACATTTGTTTGGAATGGAATTTCTCTTTGTATCTCTTGCTGTTGCATTTTGTTAGTGATATATAAAAATGCCGAGGATTTATGTGGATTTATTTTGTATCCTGCCACTTTGCTGAAATTTTGAATTATTTCTAGTAGCTTTTTAGCAGAGTCTTTGGGGTTCTCTAAGTATACCATCATGTCATCTGCAAAAAGTGATAGTTTGATTTCCTCATTTCCTACTCTAATTCCTTGAATCTCTTTCTCGGCTCTTATTGCCGAGGCTAGCGTTTCTAGTACTATATTGAATAGTAATGGTGATAGTGGGCAACCTTGTTTCACTCCTGATCTTACTGGGAAAGGTTGCAGTTTATTTCTATTGCATATTATGCTTACTGACGGTCTTAAATATATACTCCTGATTATTCTAAGGAATAATCCATTTATTCCTATACTCTCAAGAGTTTTTAGTAGGAATGGATGTTGGATTTTGTCAAATGCTTTTTCTGCATCTATTGAGATGATCATATGGTTCTTATTAATTTGATTATTAATATGGTCAATTATATTAATAGTTTTCCTAATATTAAACCAGCCCTGCATTCCTGGAATAAATCCTACTTGATCATAGTGTATTATCTTGGAGATGATTTTCTGAAGTCTTTTTGCTAATATCTTATTTAAGATTTTAGCATCAATATTCATTAAGGAGATTGGTCTATAATTTTCTTTCTCAGTTTTCGATCTACCAGGTTTAGGTATCAGTACCATGTCTGTGTCATAAAAGGAGTTTGGTAGGACTCCTTCATCCCCTATTTTTTCAAATAATTTATATAACATTGGGGCTAATTGTTCTTTAAATGTTTGGTAGAATTCACATGTGAATCCATCTGGCCCTGGGGATTTTTTCCTGGGGAGTTGATTAATAGCTTGTTCTATTTCTTTTTCTGAAATGGGACTATTTAAGCAATTTATCTCCTCCTCTGTTAATCTAGGGAGCCTATATTTTTGGAGAAAGTCATCCATTTCACTTAAGTTATCAAATTTATTGGCATAAAGTTGGGCAAAGTAACTCCTTATTATTTCTCTAATTTCCTCTTCATTGGTGGAAAGATCCCCCTTTTCATTTGTAAGACTATCAATTTGATTTTCCTCTTTCTTTTTTTTGATCAAATTTACCAAAGGTTTATCTATTTTATTGGCTTTTTCATAAAACCAACTCTTGGTTTTATTTATTAATTCAATAGTTTTTTTACTTTCAATTTTATTGATTTCTCCTTTTAATTTTTGTATTTCGAGTTTAATTTTTGGTTGGGGGTTTATAATTTGGTCTTTTTCTAGCCTTTTAAGTTGTAAGCCCAATTCGTTAATCTTCTCTTTCTCACTTTTCTTCAAATAAGCCTCTAAAGATATAAAATTTCCCCTTATTACTGCTTTAGCTGCATCCCAAAGATTTTGATATGATGTCTATCATTATCATTATCTTGGGTGAAATTGTTAATTGTTTCTATAATTTGCTCTTTCACCCAGTCATTCTTTAAGATGAGATTATTCAGTTTCCAATTACTTTTTGGTCTATTTACCCCTAACTTTTTACTGAATGTAGCTTTTATTGCATTGTGATCTGAGAAGAAGGCATTTATTATTTCTGCCTTCCTACATTTAATTTTGAGATCTTTATGTCCTAATATATGGTCAATTTTTGTATAGGATCCATGAACTGCTGAGAAGAAAGTATATTCCTTCCTATTGCCATTCAGTTTTCTCCAAAGGTCTATCATACCTAGTTTTTCTAATGTTCTATTTACTTTTTTAATTTCTTTCTTGTTTGTTTTGTGGTTTGATTTGTCTAAATCTGAGAGTGCAAGGTTGAGATCTCCCACTATTATAGTTTTACTGTCTATTTCTTCTTGCAGTTCTCTTAACTTTTCCTTTAGAAAGTTAGATGCTATACCACTTGGTGCATATATGTTTAGTATTGATATGGCTTCATTATTTATGCTACCTTTCAGCAGGATATAGTTTCCTTCCTTATCTTTTTTAACGAGATCTACTTCTGCTTTTGCTTGATCTGAGATAAGGATAGCTACCCCTGCTTTTTTGGCTTTACCTGAAGCATAATAAGCTCTGTTCCAACCTTTTACCTTTACTCTGTATGTATCTCCCTGCTTTAAGTGTGTTTCCTGTAGACAACATATTGTAGGGTTCTGCTTTTTGATCCAATCTGCTATCCGTCTCCGTTTGATGGGATCGTTCATCCCATTTACATTTACAGTTAAAATTACTAATTCTGTATTTCCTGCCATCGTATTATCCCCAGATTATACTTTTTTCCCTTGACCCCCCTGATCCCCCTCCCCGATATTTGATTTACAGACCCCCCTTGTGACGCGCAACCCTCCCTCTTTTTTTTTTTTTTTTTTTTTTTAGGATCCCTCCCCCCTCCCTCCAAGTCCCTTCACTTATTCTCCTTTTCCTTTCCCCTTTTCCTGTCCCCCCTTTTAATGAGGTGAGAGAAAATTCTCTGAAAAACAAATATGTTAATTATTTACTCTTTGAGCCTCTTCTGATGAGAGTAAGATTCACACAATGATTCTCCCCCTCACTAAGTTCCCTCAGATATTGTGTATTTTCTATGTCTCTTCCTGGGATGTAGTTTCCCTCTTTTTATCACTCCTTCCCTTTTTTCTGAACCGACCTCCTTCCCTTTACCACACCCCCCTTTTTTTCTTTTATATCAGTAAAATCAAATTATCCTTGAGTATTTTTTATATACCCACAAAAAAGTTACAGTTCTCAAGGGTTCTGTGTACCTTTTTCTGTTTCTCTTCAGTCTTGTGGATGTAGATCAAATTTTTTGTTTAAGTCTGGTTTTTTTCTTAGAAACATATAGAATTCCTCTGTTTCATTGAATGACCATCTTCTTCCATGGAAAAAGATGCTAAACTTAGCTGGGTAGTTCATTCTTGGTTGCAGTCCTTGATCTTTTGCCTTTCGGAATATCAGGTTCCAGGCCCTTCTATCTTTTAATGTGGAGGCAGCCAGATCTTGGGTGACCCTTATTGTGGCACCTTGGTATTTAAATTGTTTTTTTCTAGCTGCTTGCAGGATTTTCTCCTTTGTGTGGTAATTCTGCAGCTTAGCCACAATATTCCGTGGTGTTCTTTTTTTAGGGTCTATTTCAGAAGGAGTTCGATGAATTCTTTCCACATCTACTTTCCCTTCTGTTTCTATTATCTCTGGACAGTTCTCTTTGATAATTTCCTGTAAAATAGAATCTAGGCTCTTTTTTTGGTCATAGTTTTCTGGAAGTCCAATAATCCGCAGATTATCTCTCCTAGATCTATTTTCCAGGTCTATAGATTTTCCCAGTAAGTATTTGACGTTGTTCTCCAGCTTCTCATTTTTTTTGTTTTGTTTGACTGATTCTTGGGTTCTCTGTGAATCATTCATTTCTATTTGTTCCATCCTGACTTTTAAGGAGTTATTTTCTTCTTTCACAGTTTTTAGTTCTTTTTGTAAATGCCCAATTTCGTTTTTAAATGAATTATTTTGCTCTATTGAGTTTTTTTCCATTTCCCTAATTTTTTTTTTTTGAGAATTATTTTCTTTTTCCAATTCAGATATTCTATTTTCTTGAGACTTTTTTATCTTTTCCAATTCAGAAATCCTACTTTCCTGTGTTTTTTTAACCTTTTCTAATTCACTAATTTTGTTTCCCTGCATCTCCTGTGAATTCTTTATTTTTTCCAACTCCAATTTCAGGACATTGTTATTTTCTATCATAGCTTCCCTTTCCTTTCCCCATTTTTCTTCGATCTCCCTCAATTTCTTAAGAGCTTCTTCTAGGAGAGAGTTATGTGATGGGGGGCAGGAATCGTTCCCCTTTAGGTTGTTATCTGATTCTCTGCTGTCAACTTCCTCGGGGTTGGACACCCGCTCTTTCTCTGTATAGAAGGAATCTATGGTTTTTCTAGCTTTTTTGCTCATACTTAAAAAAAATCTTTTGGGGTCTGTCTCTGGGGTAGGAAATTATTTACTTCTTTACCAGCTTCCTCCCAGACCGGATGGATGCAGCGGCTCCTGAGCCTGAGCTAAGAGAGAGCTCTGGGAGAGAGTTCCCCACCCTCTCCCTGGGAGTGCCTCAGAGGTGATTAGCACTACTGTGCTTCGAGGGCGTAGAATAGTGAAGACAGCAAGAAGCCCAGCCTATGTGTCCGGGTGGGGAGTGGGTGTCTGCAGCAGGTGACGTAAGAAGCCCCTGCGCTCAAACTGGAAGTGTCTGCCAGAAACCGCGGTCCCTAGTTCAAAGGTTCCGCTTCTCTGGGACTTCCTGGAGCTGAGTTCCACTCCCTCCAGCTAAGCTAGGCAGTGTGTGTTGCCTTGGGCCGTATCCACCCACTTGTCAGTCTCTTAACTATTCTCAGGTGGTAGCTGAGGCCACACCCCAATCTGTGCCTGAGTCACCCCCAGGGTCCGGGGAAAATCTAATCTGAGTTTTAAAATATTTTGGCTTTCTCTTCTGAACTGCTAAATAATTAGCAGAGAAGAGCTAACAGCCTGTGCCAGATTCCTTTACCTCAGTGGCTTCTCTGATCCCAGAGCCCCTCCCAGCGCAATGGGCGCAGTGTGCCCCTACCCCACCGTCTGTGCTGGTCTTTCTTATTCCTCCCCTGAGAACTGACCTTTCCTGTTGAAACTCCAGATTCTCTTCAGCTGGTAAGTCGTGCTTCCAGTCCTTGTGGTATCTATCAGTCCTGAGCTAATTTTGAGACTTAATTTATCTAATTGGTTGTGAGGGAGTGAGGACGTTCACTGAGTCGTGTGTTTCCTCTCCGCCATCTATAGATTTATTTTTTAAAAAACAACTTTTTTTTGCTCTGGATAGTGAAATATCTTTATTTTTAATTTACCAATGAGAAAACTGAAACTATTGGAGGACCCAAGTTCCTTGACTCCAGAGTCAAAATGCTCTCTGCTCTATCATGATGTAATGCTGTAATAGTGGTAAAGGATGAAAAAATTCTGAGAGTCCATGAATTTCCCTCCTTATAAGTGTATGCACCATTGATTCATATCTCATAACCCAGTATGGATTGTGGTCATGGACAATGCCAAGGAACAAGAGTATATAAGTCTAGACAAAGACTAGACTGGATTTTGATTTTGACATTTTTACATAACTAGAAAGAGCACCAAATTGTTCCCAATCTCAAAATTTTCATCTCTAAAGTGAAAGGATTGTTACCAAGATTCCCAAGAATCCTTTCTGCTGTAACTCCATGTTCTATTGGGCCATGTTTTTCTTACCCTAAGTTATACTGATTCTCATTGAGTATTTTATTTGTTCAGCAATTTCTAAGATATACCCGCTTCCGTATATTTAATATGCTTACATAAAGACACATGAGATTTGTTGAAGGCATGAATTCCTGATACTCTGTTATATACAGTTGACTGAGTAGCAAGTTCTTAGAGCCAGAAATACTCGGATTCAAATTTTGCTTTATATTGGAAAGATTTCACTTTACATTCTGAGCTTCAGATTATAATATATTAAATAGGATTAATGTTGACACCTTCCTCACAGCATTATTGTAAGGAACACATGAAGTTATATACATAAAGTTCTTTGCAAAGCAAAAAGAGCAGAGAAGTGCAAATTATTTTATTATTACCTCTAACTGCTGATCCAAAAAAGTAATTGTAATACACAGCTATAAATAATTTTTTCAAAGACAACAATTAGACAAACTATTGACAAGTCAGTCATTTCATGAAACAATTTCCAAGCGTAATTTCGACACATATCTAAGTGTTTGAATTCCTTACCATACATAAAGTATTTTTAATAATGTTGTGCATAGTGCTGGATACATAGTAGACAGGCAAGCATTTGTTGATGATTAGAATCTCTGTTTTTACACTGTTTCCCATTCTATAACATACTGTTTTACTCATTGTTACCATTTACTCAAGTTTAAGCTTTCCTTTTAATTCTGTTCTGAAAGTGATAGTTGTTTTCTTATTTTCTCAGCAACAAAGTATTCTTTGCTACTCTATTAGATTGATATAACACTGTGCTGTAGTAGTGCTTGTTTTGGATGAATGTTTTGCTTAATTTTAATCAAGTATTCATGGTATCATAAAGCTACAATCATAAGAAGATGGAGCATGAATTCTTAACTTGGAATCCATATTGCCTTTTTAAAAATATTTTGTTAGCTATATTACAATAAAATATTTTCTTTGTAATATTACATATTTTATGAATTAAAAACCATTATTTTTGACATCTCAATAGGCTTCACCAGATAGCTAGAGTTCCAATACACACACATACACACAATTAAACATCCTTACATTAGAGAATTCCCTATTCAACACTCCTCTTCTTAAGGAAACTGGGTATCATAAGGGTAAAATGAGTCACAAGTCACATAAGTAATAGATGGTAAAGCCATCTACTTTTTCTCCAAATCCATTGTGCTTCCTGCTATATCCGTGTTGAAATGTTTTGTTTATTAATCTTTAAAGCAAAATAGTTTGGAGTTTTCCTCTTCTTTTCTCTAGATAAACTACAGCATATATTTTGATGTGGGAGTTAAGAGGAATGGAATGATAGAATGTAAGACAAATATGATAGCCTTGTATCTTTGGATGTGTATAGAGAAATACTTGTTTGAACTTAAACAAGAGTTGTCATCTCTCTGCATCTACTGATTTATGTCTATCACAATTAGTTTTGATTTGTATTTCTAACTGTTTGGATCCTTCAAGACATGAGACCTCAATGACTTCCCAGATGTTTCCAATTTCTAACTGCAGCTTGTACATCACCTATGATATACCCTCCATGGTTCCTTCAATGCCACACTGGAAATATATTAGACAAAGATCTTTGCTAATATGTCAGTTTTAGGAATGATATGTCAAGTATAGAACACTTCTCTCTGGATCAGAATATTTGGTTAGATGTTTGGATAGGCATTGGGAAACAACATGGATTCAGATAAAGTGTAATCATTTAGGTGGGAATAATGAGTGAAATTTATTCATGGGAGAATTTTACTTATGAGAATGACTGGGACAGGCAAAGTTCTTAATAATAGCAAAGAATTTAAGGCACAAGATTTAGACTCCCTACAAAGCAGGAAAGTTGATGATAAAAAGGTAGATAAATACCTGTCAGTAGTTAGCACTGTGATTGACTCTGAAGAATGTTTCTAGGTCTACCAAATATTTAATACTTGCTTTCATGTCTCTTAGACACTAATTGTGTAAAATTCTATTTTCTGAACACTTCTATATATAATTTAGCTCTTGTTAAATTATAAGCATCATGAGAGAGAATATGCATTCAAAACATGCAACAATAGGATATATTTTGTTTCAAGAATGTCTTTTAAATACTATGATCTTATCCTTTAATGCCTGAAGCAGGATTCTTCATTTATACAATATTTGTTGATTTTGCTCTGAAGTCTGAGAATCCTTTTTAAATAGAAGTAGTTTATATCTGATGACCCTTGAAAAGCTGGAACTATTTCATGTAGTCTGGTTCTCAAATCTGGAAGCTGAGCTATCTACCATTTGAGGTAAAAGTTTCAGATTAATACCATACATAACCTCTTACTTGTTTTACATTTCCCTGAAAGAGTATGGAATCTTTCACAATACTATCCAAACCTATGGCAACAGCTTGAGTAATCTGGTTCATCATCAATTTAAGTCTTCCTTCTCTAAATCTCTGAATTTTCTTGGAAGGTAAGCCACAGATTGTTTTGGCTATGTATCCCCAGTGCCTAGTCTAATGCCTTCCAAATAATAGAAACTTGATCTATGTCTTTTGAATAAATGAGATGATACAAATTGAAATAGAATTTCATCTCCATGATCCAAATAGATATTGTCCTAAATGGATTCTTTCACAAGTAAAAAATATCTTATTTAATACTTTGAATCTCATTGTACTTCCTTTGTAGATGATGCTCAGCATGGTTGCTAAAGGTCAAGTGAACACTCCTTCCAAGCTTCATATGACACGAATCAAAATTATCCTTTTCTACTGAATTCAAGACACTTTTATCTACTCATAAGGCAAGTTGTTTTACTCAATGAGAGAAACACATCTTTCTTTCAATGAAATCATCCTCTTTTGACAATTATTTTTGATAGGCAATGAGTGGATGCACACAAGCCAAATACAAGGCTAAAAAATAACTCGAGGCCTCATCAAATACTGGAGAAGGAATTGAATATTTAAAGTAGTCTGAATATGCTATGGAAATACAGAAAAATCCTTACCTCTTTCTAATCAAACAATATTTTTGAAAAGACCTTGGTGAAAGTGTTTGGGGTACAATAGTGCAATCATCGTCTTCCCCTTATATCTCAGACCAATTTCTCTTAAAGTGATCTTTCCTAAAGAAATGCAATACTTAATTCAATTGTGTAAACTTGTAGCTAAGAGGGAAGTACATATTTCTTGATAATTATTTCAATAGCTCTTGAAATAGATAAATCATGTTAAGACAGTAGGGAGAAATGATTTTTTTTTGTTTTTTTGTTTTTTTCAGTACACAAGATGCTTTAAGTGAAAGGAAGGTAATCAGTGTAAGAGGTAAAATTATTTTTGAGGATTTTTTTTTACTTGAAATGGCATTTATTCTCCTGTTAAATATAGCAATTACTTTATGTTGAATCTTAAAAAAATAGGAAAGAATACATGGCTTTTCATAGTATGACCACTTAAGCAGTGTTTTTAAAGCAATTTTATTTGAATAAATATTTAATTCACTTCTCCCATTATTCATGTGCTTTCCTACCACATTTCAGTATGTGCATTTTAATTATTAAAGTTTGCAATTCAAATACCACAAAAATAAAAGTTTTTTTTAATTGTGCAAAATGACAAACAACATGGAATCTTCTTTGAATGTCAGTTAGAAAATCAATTAAAACAGCATTAATTTTCCTTCCAAATAATATAAATCCAACATCTGAATATTCATTAATAGACACTGTTAAACAGAAATCAGTTTTCATAAATTCCTACACAGACTAGCAAAGTTAATTGAAGATGAGACAGGGTGACTTGTAATATTTTACACTTTACCTTTTACTGCAAACACCAAAAGACATCCTCAGATGATCTCACACTAAATAAGCACAAAGATTTTTCCTTCTTTGATCCATGACTCTCCACTGGAACTTAGCATAGAGTCCAGCACATGGTACTTACAAATGAAGTATTTGTTATATTGAATTGAAATTAATGGGGTTGTTGGAACATTTCTGCATTCCAATGTCATTCTGTCTTTTGTCTCAATATGACTAATGTCTGATGTATTCTTGGACCTTCAGAAATAGAAAGGTGTGCAACAATGGCACAGCAAGGGCCTGGATGCCTGATTTTAATGCATATTGATGAAACATTTGCACTATTTAAAATTCACATAAGGTAACAGAGCCTGGCATAGTGCCCAACAGTCCATTTTCCAAATGCATCCCCTTTTAAAGAGAGCTAAGATTTGGCAGTTTTGGAAGAAGGGTGTATTAGTATGAATGTAAAATATTAGGGACATTTTCCTGAATGCTACCTGGTCTTGAGTTCCATTACTGAATATTTAAAATATTAACATTGTGAATTGGTGGTAAAGTGACAGACACATAGAAAGAAATATTTGCCAACCACAAATAAATTAATCTTCCATAAAGAAATATAATATACTAAATATATTTCTAAATAAGATATTCTGAACATACACTTTGGAGGTTAACTGATAGTTATTGTTACTTAAATAACACATTCATGTATCTGCACATAGGCATTTGATAAAACCTTGCTGACTTAGCTTTCCAATAGGTTCAATGCTATATGGGCTTCCCTTGTGATGTAAGGGAGGCTTCTTACCAAAATTTTTCTAGGCCATTTTGAGATAATACTACCCAATATAATTCCCTAGAACCGGATAAATATCTCAATGGCTCTAAAATTTTCTCAATCCAAATTTCTTGGATTTAAAAGATTAAAGCCCCAATTTCTAGAACTAAATATAGCTATTTCTTTAGGAAGTTCCATGATTATCTTGTAATTACAAAGTAACTGTCTCTGAATGTTATCTGTATTCCTCAAAACACCAAAATAAGTATTTGCATGCATATTCTCATGGAAAACACTTAGAAAGTTAGATCTTATATGGTATCAAGTTAGAGAACATGATATTTCCAGGCTCAAAAGCCCTCATAGAAGATATGGTTCAGGATTTTTTCTTTTAAAAAGTTCCCCAAGAAAGTGATGAATCAGAAGGAAATTACATGAGTGCCCAAAACTCTTACATTACAATTTACAAAGCTTCACTTTACTAAGTAGTTATAGGAGATCTTGCAAACATTTGATTAGAAATGAGGTTAGACAGTTTATATCAACTATATTGATATCATATAAAATTCATGTAAAACAGTTTCCATTCAGTATGGTTTAACAGGCTTAAGCAATAATGGTAACCTACCCCTTGTTATGGTCAGCTCACAAGAAACCACTTCATATTACTAAATATTCTGGAACTTACAACCCAATAATTACCAATAGTTCTAAGCATTATAACTATATTTTTTACAACCCTATGAGGTAGGTTGTGTAAATGTGCTTGTCCCCATTTTACAAATAAGGAAACTGATGTTCACAGAGGTTAAGTGATTTGTAGGATCAGACAGACATTCAGAACTGGAAAGGATCATGGAGACCACTGATTCAAATCTTCCTAGTTTACAGATGAGGAAATTAAGGTAAGACAGAGAAAAAATTTTACTTGTCTGGGGTCTGAGGTGAGATATTAGTCTAGGTCTCCTTGTCTTCAATTCCAGTATGTTACCCATTACTCAATATTGCTTTGTTTAAGGTTCTATTAAGTTTCAAATCTGACTTCAGGTAGTTTGGATTCTTATTTTAAACACAGTTAATTGATGGTTTATTAATGCATCTTGTTTTTTACATTGCTGTCACTTTCCAATACTTTTCACTCACCTCACTACCCTCCCTTACTGCCAACCACAGCTAAGAAAAACAAATCAATATGCTGAAGTTTTGTAGCCTCATCCACCCCTAGAGTTTCCCACTTCCCTGCCCAGTGGAGGGAGACATGTTTCAACAACAGTTCACTGAAGCCTGAAATAGTCACTGCATTGATTTTAGTTCTGGTGTCTTTCAAAGTTGCTTTCATATATATTATCTTGTGCCTTGTCCTTTCTACACCTTACTCCACATCATCCCTCTAGGGACTTCTTTTCACTTTACAGAGACTCAAGTACTTGTCATATGGAATTAAGACAACATAATTATCCTTATACTAACAAAGTTTCCAGTGTGTGACTACAAACACATTTACTAAGACAGCTGCCTCTCCCTACTTTTTTATGTCCAACTAATTTCCCTGGATGTCTTACCTTGAACTCAAGAGTTTCTCCCTTTGAGGATCACCTCCATCAATGAGGGACAGATGCATATAAGCATACATTTATAAAAAACATAGGATAATAGACAGCTAGAAGACTGATTTCACTTCTGAAGATTTTCCTTCTCTGGCTCCCTGCCCAAGTATAGCTAATAGCCACCGGGAATGAATACAATTGGAAAAAAAATCCATTAAATTTTATTTTACTGGCATTCCAAAAATAGATTAGAAAATCTTTTTTTATTTTTCCCCCTTATTTCTCCTTTGAACATCTTAGAAAACTATTTTTCCAGGAGCAATATCATGTACATATACATCATATTTAAGTAGGTAATTCAGACCTTTCATTACAACTTATTTTAGTGCTTCCATTTGTCTTTACCCATTCATTGGCAGTTTCGACCAAACTCCTCTTTAGGGCCCTTAGAGTCCATCATAATCTGGATCCTGCTGAATTTTCTAGTTTTATTTTATATTAATTTCCCTTATTGAATCTATGTACTCCATTCTCAGGTCAAATTGTCTTCCTTGATAATTTTTTGCTTATAATAATACAACTTCTTTCTCCAAACATATGCAGAGCTTGTCTCTTACTTGGAATGCTGTCTCCTATTAAGATTCAACTCAAGCACTACATCCCAAAGGGGATTTTGCCTATTTCTCCAAGTTACTGCTTTTCCACCCTGTTTGTACTTTGTATTTAAATATTGCTGAAAAGACCTGAATTCAACTCTTGCCACCAAAATATTCAGCCAGCAAGGCCTTCCTGAAGCCTTAACATCTCAGTCAGACCTTGACTACTCTCTATTATAATTGTAGAGAAACTATCTGACTTGATAAAGGAAAATTCCTCTCTGAGTTATATATTTCATTCAAATCTGAAGTCCTATTTTGGACCTATAGATTCCCCTGTCTGGAGAACACTTAAATAATATCTCTGTGGATCAGTACTATTTCTATGGTCTAGATTTGCAGGGTCTAGTCTGGATATATTTTGCTTTCCTCTAGTAAAATGCAACCTCCTTAAGAGCAAGGGCTGAATCATTTTTGTGTTCTTCTTGGATAGCAAAGTTCCTCACACATTTGAAAAAAATTGAACCTATAATTTCATTGGTACAGGATACTATAATTATTATCTACATTAGTATCTACTCTGCATCTTATAGAGATGCAAATGGGTGGCCAGAGAAAAATAAAATGGTTTGGCAAAATCACTCAGTACTTGTTAGAAAGGGTATGAATCTCAATCTTTCTGATTAGAAGTTATATTTCTATCCAATTTGACAAGTTCCCTCTATGTTTGGCACATTGTAGGTGCTCCATATTCTATGGTTGAATTGAATATCTACTCAAAAGTTAAAGCAAAACAGAATAGAACAAAAATAAATAAACTTTCTTTTTTTGATAAAAAGTCATTTGTAAACTCTTTTCAGAAGAGACTTTTAGGCCATGCTAATGACTTGGTAATTGTTTCTTATGGCTCTCCAATAAAGCTAGAATTGTTCTGATAGCAGTCAACAAAATGTCAAATTCCCTCTTTTGAAGTGAAGGATTTGGTGGGGGAGAGCAACTTAACACCACTTATTTCCTACCAGCTTTCATTTGGCCTGATATGCAGCAATTTTACTTTTGAATAAAGGAGTTATAAAAAGGTAAGAAAAGAAAATTTGGGTCATTCCATCAAGAACATCACATTTTTATTAGACCCTTACTATGCTGTACTCTGAGCAGAATACTAATGCTAATGGAAAGAGTCTGAAAGCTTGCTAAAGAGAAATTTATATATAGATGAAAAAAAATCAATTCATCTTCCATAGACAGTTTTTTATAGACTTAGGCTGCTTAGATCATAATAGAAAAATCTTTCTCAATTTGAAAAAAAATTCCTAAACTATTGTGCAAATAATATAATACCTGGCCTATTCAGTTAGTTTAACACATTAAGAACCTAATCTGTGCCAATTTATATATTTTCGGACAACTCTATTGTATACCAAAGGTAATTTTTAAAGATTGATCTATCTATATACACATCAATAACTTATGATGCCTTGACCAAATAATAATTATAATACACTATGCATTTTAAAAGATTTAGAGGGTGATTTTCCTATTTCAAATAATTTTATAGGTTGATAGAAATGTTAGTTTTATGTTTCTGACACTGGTCTATAATTTATTTGAGGTTGCAGATAGAATATTTTAAGCAAGAAGAAAGTTAGAAAAACAAACAGCTTTGATCCACCATATTAAAATCTACTTTACACTCATTTCCAAGGACACAGTGTAGGGACTATACACAATTTGGTTTTGATCATTGATTTGAATTGCATCAAAATTAACAAATTCCTATATTAAAAAACAATATCTATTTTAAAAAATTGAATCTACCCTATTTTGCTGTCATTTTATTTATTTTTTTTTTGCTCCTAGTCACTTTTAGTTTGATTCAGTGGACTCTTAAATGTTTTCTCCCTAAATGTTTTTCAAATTTCATTCTCATTTCCACAATACTTGAATGGGATGAAAAAAGAAGAATGCAGGTAAGTGATTTAAAACATATGTCAATTCATGCAGCAATGCCAGCCATAGCATTAAATATGTAGTCAAACCATCATAAATTTTCTATCAAAAGCTCATCACTTGTCAAATTTAGTGGCTTGGCTTAGTACTTATGTATTTGTGTGAGTCTGCATGGTATACTGAACTGAAGGCTTGTTTTAGTGTCAGGGAAAAAAATTAGTCCTAAGTCCTGTCTCTAATAAATCTAAAGTATTTCATTTAAAATCATAAGGCTATATGTATTATTATCAATGACAAATATATTTCTCACATGTACCTATTGAGAAAGTTATCATACTCATAGTTTATCATACAAAAGTAACCCTGGTTCATCCTCTCTCCAAGAAAATATTTTTAAAATACTAACACTGTTTAGAATATCTTGTTTCCTAAACAGGATAAATAAAGAAAAAAAATTTTTTTTTGGAACCAGATATCTACCAAGAGGTATCTTGGTAATAAAATGAAATAAATAAGATGCAAATCATTTGAAATAATATTTTTTTAAAAAGTTTTACTACTATTAAATCAACACAGCCATGTGATATTGCTATACTGAAGTAATAGAACCTAGGCTTGCACCCCAGCTCTATTCTATAATATTTAGATGAATTTGAGCAGACCTTTCACCTGTCATTCCTTATTTCCTAATGTATAAAATACTGATAATTAAATAAAAGATCTGTAAGATCCCTCAAAATCTCTTAATACAAAGACCTTGTAAAAATAAGGATTTAAACTAATGACACATTAGGGACTGTAAATGGGAATGTTACCCCTCAAAAATTATATATATATATATATATATATATATATATATATATATATATATATATATATATATATATAAAACATTCTGCTACTTCCTTTCACAAATACTAGACAAGATTATAATATAACTGGACTCACCCAATCATTCTAATAATTCTTTCCCTGAATTTATATATTGGAGAGATTAGGATTAAACATAGACTAAAGAAAAATGAAAAAGATTGGTACTAAGCTAAACTTTACTGACCTAAGTTAGACAAGTAGTCCTTGAGAATTCTAATATTCAAGATCTCATTATGTCATCTTAACTGATCTATGGAGATGAGACAATCTAGACACTGGTAATAATTCAGTCCTCAATTTCTTATGTAATTTTGGGGAACTCACTCAATACCTCTGGGACTTTGTTTCCTTATTTATTAAAAAAGGATAGCAATAAGTACCCTTTTTGTCACAGAGGATTGTGACAATATAATACAGCGCATACAAGGTTGTTCTTGATTTGTCGTTGTCATTTTAATAAGCTAAATGACCTATACAAATAAGATATTTTCATAATCACCCAGAATATCAGACACTTTTTGAACATCAATATATGAACAAGTAGATACAGCTGACAAGTTAGAAGTACTACTTCTTAGTTATGAGTAAAATTCAACATCGAGTTCATGTAATACAAAGATATGTGTTGCCTTTTTACATTTATTTCCACTGTTAGCTGATTTCAATATTTCTGTCCATATCTTCATTTTTACAAGATTATGGTTTAGACTCCACACCATTTCAACTTACTTGTACCAAAAAAATAAAATTAAATAAAAACAAAAACCTGTAGTAGATTTATTCCAGGTTCCCAAATCACCAACGGCATAATATGACAGTATTCAGGTCAGAATGGGATCATTCTTTGTGTTCTACAAATGCAAAGTTCTAATTCCATGTCATTCTTTAGAAGGTCAGGAATTGTTCCTTTACTGGCTTGTGTTCTCCTTATGAAGAGTTTGATTCTATCACATAAAATCAAAATTAACTTTTTCCTTAATAGCAACAATAACAGACATACAGTGTTTCACAGTTTACAAAAGCACTATACACACAGTACCTAATTTGTGAGTTTTATATATACATATGTATATACATATACACCCACATATATATATGTATACACACACAAACAGGTGTGTACATATACATGTATGTGTGTATATATTACAATCATAACTAAGGAAGCCAATCAAGTGATGATAAATCTGTCTAAACAATCTTAGGCTGATACTCAGAGAATAGTGAGTCACCAGGCCCATACCAAAAACTCTTCCAGCTTAGAACTGAGTAAAACCTCCAAAATTATTCACAGCTAACTTACATTTAAGAATCCAGGTCTACCTCAAGGCCATGATAAAGAATAATCTTATTTTGTTTTATTTTCTTAAAATCCTTTAAAAACAATATCTACATATATAATGCTCAAATGAAAAATGAAATCAAATCCTTATTATATCTCTTCCCATCTGAGGCTCCCCCAAAAAAATCCTTTTTTTTTTTTTTAGTTTGACTATGCATATTGATTATAAGGATTCCTTTTTATTTTTTTCAGTAAAGATGGTAGATTTAAGAAAAAAAAAACACCTTAAAAATTGAAAAGAAATTGCTATATACATTCAATGAGTTTAGGACAATAATCTTTCTACCCTGAAAAAAAAGGTAAGGATAAAATATGAGCATTTTCCATTTCTAGAATTTTACTTTCCAGGCAAACATAGGGATACACATTTCAGCATGACATCAGACACAAGATAGTGCTTACTACATCTTTGAAATGAGTTTATAGAAAATAAATTAATTTTTAAAATTAAGTGAATGCAGGCAAAATAAATAGTACCTTGATTTTGTTAGTAAGGGCTGTGTCATCAACTGTAATTTATATGTGCTTAATTAACTTTGGTCTAAATACTACAATTCTAGGAACCTCAGAAAGATAGCAATGGAATGTTCAAAGTAATGCTGTTTTTCTGCTTTGGTAAAAAAATAAACTTCATGTTATTGAGTTACATCAAACAATATCTATGTTTAGTTTTGCTCTGTCAATATTTGGGAGCAATGGAAATTTATAAGTAAAGGTAGCCAATCCAATAAACAAGATTAAATAGAGCAAAAGCTGTCGGGAAAAATATACGAGAATATGAGTCAATTTTGGCAACACGGATGTGTATTCTTCCTTCCCTCCAAGATCCTGTCCGGCAGTCTTCAAAACAACAGAAAAAGCTGGCACAGTCTTTGCCTTCCAAGCACTGATATCCATAATCATCATCTCGTTGTTGCGGATGAGAAATGCTGTTCATTGGAATCAATGTAGATCCAGGGCGAACTGCAACTGCAGGTGATTTCTGAATAAAAGGACATATTGGATTTTTCATATTGAATTAATACTAATGATTACAATTGACATTTATGTAGTGTTTTAAGGTCTACAAATATTATCCTATTCCTTGCCTATTGATACTTCAAAAATATTTGCTGATGGAATAATGAAAATATATATTTTTTACATTTGTACATATCTATTTTTTTTTTCCTTTTTCGCAACTTACTACTGGAATCCATATAAATTAATGGACAAAACTCCACAATTCATGGGTCCTTTTTAGTTTTAGAAATAGTGTCTTATAAACAGTAAATTCCTCATGGGATTTCTGTAAGGTTTAAATCAACCAGTCCACAATTATTAAAAACCTTTTACATTAGGCACTATATAAAGTGCTAAAAGGTACAAAGACAAAAGATGAATCAATGTCTCCTCTTAACGAGTTTTTATTGTATAAGGAAAGGCAGCATGCACATGTAAAATTTTATATATAGAGAGAAAAATATGACATAGATATGATAACTAAATAAAAGATAATGATATGGGGAACCAGTAGCTTGCAGATTTAGGAAAGCATTTTGTAGAAAGTGGTGCTGGAACATATGATTCAAGATGGTGAGAAATTACAAGAGGCAGAAGTGAGGAAAAAGTGAATTCCACGAATGAAGCATGATCAGTGACAAACCTCAGGTAGAGTGCCATATGTAAAGTGTTTTACTAATCTGATAAGTGAGAACTCATTCTATGATTGCTCCTAACTAATGTCAATTTTTTATAAAGTATCTTCTTAAAAGATGTATAATTTTAAATGATTATAACATTATATTAGATGATAATTATAAAAATGTAGTTACATGGCTATAATATATATAATACACACATACATATATTATAAAATATATATAATAAATAACTTGAAAAGGGAAAATAAGATATATGCATTCAAATAACTTTGCTTATTTGGACAAATGAATATCCATGAATGAATGTATCTAGAAATGGAATAGAATATTGGGGATACATTGATTTTTATCCTGGAAGCCACTAAAGGATTAACCAGAGAAATGTGCCCAGTAGAAGTCTGCTTAGTTCAGCTGCAACCAAGAAAGATTCATTTTAAATATTCACTTAAGCATAGTCATAGTCACAACTATTAATGATACAAGTGTGTGTGTGTGTGTGTGTGTGTGTGTGTATGAGGGGAAGAAGGGAGGGGAAGGGAGAGGGAGGGAGAAGAGCAGAAAGTTTTCAGATGAAATGATCAAAGCTATCAATGGTCACATGAAAAAAAAAATAGTAAGTATTGATTAGGACATAGTATTTAAAGCAACTCTGAGTTACCACCTCATAACTAGCAGATTGGGTAATAAAACAGAAAAGGAATTTGATAAATATGGTGGATGTGGGAAAATTAAGAGACTAATGCACTTGTTGGCATTGTGAACTGATCTAATCATTTTGTAAAGCATAGCTTCTTAATCTGTGGGTCACTATCCTATACTACATATTGTAATTGAATGTGGGGGTCATGATGTTATGATTTGTTATTTGTAAATGTTTGATTCATGTATCTATTTTATATATCTATATGTCTGTGGTCATGAAAAAAATTTCTCAGGTAAAAGGAGGTTGAAGCCCTCCTTAACAACTAGTTGGGAGAATGGCCAAAGGGCCATAAAATCACGAATAGTCCTTTTAAATCAAGCAATACCACAACTAGGTTTGTATTCCAAAGAGATTAAAAAAAAGGACAAGAATTATATATACAAAAATATTTATAGTGGCTCTTATAGTAGTAGCAAAGAATTGAAAAAACAAAGAGATGCCCATCAGCTGGGTAATGTGATAGAATACCATTGTGCTATAAGAAATGATGAGTAGGATACTCTCAAAAGAACCTGAAAAGATTTACATAAACAATGAAAAGTGAAATGTGCAGAACCAGGAGGATATTTTATATAGCAACAGCAATGTTGTATAATGATCAGTTGTAAATGACTTAGCTCTTCCTAGCAATACAATGATCCAAGACAATTCTGAAAGATTTTAATGAAAAAAAAAAAAGTTATCTGCCTCCAGAGAAAGAACTGATAGAGTCTAAATGAAAATTGAATCATAATTTTTCTTTATTTAATTTTTCCTGGTTCATTTTTTTTGTCTATGTTTGCTTTCACAACATGACTAACACAGAACTATGTTTTCCATGATTGCCCTTGTATGACCTA
Source organism: Sminthopsis crassicaudata (assembly GCF_048593235.1). Classification (NCBI taxonomy): domain Eukaryota; kingdom Metazoa; phylum Chordata; class Mammalia; order Dasyuromorphia; family Dasyuridae; genus Sminthopsis; species Sminthopsis crassicaudata. The sequence goes on from NC_133622.1 coordinate 35,307,667, forward strand.
TATCAAATTGCTAGCTTTCTCAATGAAGGGAGAGGGTAGGAAAAGGAAAAGAAAATTTGGAACTCAAACATTTTTACAAATAGATGTCAAAATTGTTTTTAATTTTAATTGGGTAAATAAAATATTATTTTTTTAAAAAAAGAAAAAAAATCTCTTTGAAGCATAGGCTCCCGGATTTAGAGGTTTAGAAAAATTTAGAAATGAAAAAGATCTTTAACTTCATTTAAATCAACCTCTTTATTTCATAGTTTTGGAAACTGAGTCCTAGACAAGTTGCTAAAATTACTCACTTATTCCATGAAGATGACATCCAAGTCAAAACATCCTTCCTTGCTCTCTTTTCTGAGGTATGAATTCATCCCTTCAAAATAATTATAAGTTGGCTCCATCTGGGTGTTCCATAATAGCCTCAAAATCAATATATTTGAGGTATAGCTTATATTTATCTATTGATTTACTTATGATTTTAATTTAGCTAATTCCCCAAGTGGTATTATTTTATTTAATCCCCTACGCTTAACCTTTGGTTTTCTCTTGGATTTTTTCTTTCTCCCTTCCTTCTTAAATCATTTCTCTTAAAATAATATAACTTCTCTCCCATTCATCACCTCCTCATCCTTCTTATTGTTACCACACTATATGGACCCTTATTACCTTCTGTGTTGAAATAATTTTATTTATTTATACCTTTATTAGTTGTTCTTTATGCTCTCCTTGAATTTCATACAGAATTTTCTACCTTTTTAAAAAGTCAAACAAAAATGTGACCATAGAGGTTTCTTGGTCCCAACATATACGTGTGTGTATGTATAGACCACACTAGAGGATATTATATGGTATAGAAATAATATAAATTTTGATTAACTTACCTGATGATTGTATGTGAAAATTCCTGCTAAAGAAACCCAGTGAATGAATAACTACAGTTATTCCCCAAAAACTTTTGACTATGCAAAACAGATATTTTTCTATTTAGACTCAACACGTTTTGCTTAATTTATATAGCTTTTCTTTAAAAAAATAAAGAGCTACTTAGAAATAAAAGTAGAAACCATCGAAAATGACACTACAATAATATGAGTGACTCAAAAGAATTATTGTAACTAAACAATTCTTTTCCTACACTCTGAGAAACTGACAGATTGAAAAAAAAATTATCTTGTCAGGTCTCAGTGCACCTACAATTTAATTATTTTGAAGGTTTGGATATTCCTTAAGCAAAGAATTCAAGGACTGGAAGGTTGAGATGTTTTTCCAATAACTGTGTTAGGGAATTCGTTTTCTCTGGGCTTTAAGGAAGATGCCCTGACCTTTCAGTTACTCTGACCCAGCAGCTGTGGCCTCAGGCTCTAGATTGCCATGAAGAAATGAGCAAAAATGATATCTATTTATCTTTCTATCTCTACCCATCCATCTATCTATATATCTGTACAGACACACACACATCTACACATACATATATAAGAAATTTAGACTTCTTAAAGTTTATATTTTGGGGAAGAAATGTATGAGAGAGAAAACAGAATAAACAGATGTCATGGCCAGATAACAGGCAGATTTTTTTGGCTCTGAACTTACTGTGTGGATGCTTAGTCTGGAATAAAAGGAGACAGAGATTCCATAAAGGCTTCAAGTGTATAGTTTGTAGACAGCAGCATGCACAGCTGTCTATACATCATGAAAATGTGCTACAATCTACCTGATTAACAAGACCATATGGTTGAACACTGAACCAGGGGGGGGAATCCGATTTGATCACTGATCCCAGTTTTTCACTCAGCATGCCATCTAGGGTTGAAAGAATTGGCAAGGCAGCACAACCAAACTAAGAAGAAAGGAAAAATGGGTTGGAACTCCTTAGGTAGTCTCTTGGGGCTCAGGTTTTTTTTAAGCAGGTGCTAAAGAATTTTTTTTTTTTATCCTCAATAAGAGCATAATATGTAATTACAAACTCCTGGTTTCAGGAACCAACTTGTTAACATTTGCAATAGAGTTCTGTAAAGGCCATAGCCGTAAGAAAAAATAATATAACTGGAACAGTGTTCTTTAACTCATAAATCTTACTATCTTGACCCTCTAGCACTTCTAAACTTAAAAGCCACCTCTGAGAATTTTATATGCTCCATAAGGATAAAGATCTATCCATGGTCCTACAATCAATATGTTTCAGGAGCAGAAGTGGAATCCAGGTTTTCTGGAATTAACCTTTAGCCCTATGGCAAACACTTTTTCATTATTGTTTCCTGATTTCCTAAAGGAGGAATTCTCCAGGCCAAAACAGAGCAGCTTCTGCATGACAATTTATAGTTTTAGAGAGTTGTAAGATATTAAGAGATTTTGCCAAAGGCCCATGGCTAATATGGGTCCCTTATGGGGTTGAAACATCTTATAAACTCTCAGGCTGGGTCTCTATCACTAAATTAAGCGATTTTTTCCCCTTAAACACTGACCTTCATTTGTAAACTCTTTGATAACATATCTTAGAGTATAAATGTGTTTGTTTTTCCCAATCATATGAGACCAATCTCATTATCAGATGGTACCTCTTTACAATTTTTATGTTCTTCCAAATGTAATATCAAGAAATATTATATAAATTTTTTCCATTAAGAAGGACCATGTTAGATGGAATGTAACTATTGGTGAACAATCAGGGAAACAGGGAAATTTGACATTGAAGGAGATGCTTAGACAGAGTTAAAACAGAAATGTGGAAATGTTGCTTTCTTTCCATTCAAAAAGAAAAATAATTGGGAATTAGCTATCTGCCTTGAATGATCCTTAAGGGACTATTTCATTTATTCACTATGGATTGTATAAGAGATAAACTAAAATGATCTCAAGTAAAAGCAGAGTCAGAAGCTAATTTTCAAATGCAAATTTGCATGGCTGTATCCCTGATAATGGGTTCTATTCTCTTGGGATGTATCTCATATTTTCAGGGGGAAGATCTCACTGATTCCCAAAGGAATTAGGCAGACAACTGGGTATATGGCTTTATCCATGAAAGTATATCAGATAATCAAACTTCTGGGCTTGATACTCACATAAATGTTTTGTTTTGTTTTAATTTAGAAGGACGGCAAAATATCCCAGAAGTGAATGAGTATGAAAAGTGAAGAAGGAATGAGGTAAAATGAGGTGAAAAGAAAGAATCGAAAATGATATTTTTCCCCCCTAAGGGAAAGACGATGATAATCTCTTTCTAGGTGCAGAGAGAACCTTACACTATTTTTCCTGTAAATTATTTCTACCTACTTAATTATCATTAAGTATACTTTTTTGCTTTTAAAATATTTATTAAATTTTGCTTTAAGTTTTGAAAAAAAAGAAGGGGTGGGGAGAGAAATGGAGATGGTTACCAAAGGTGGTGAATGATGTTAATATCTATTATTTACAGCATTATATTATCCACTTCAACTTTCCAATTTCATGTCAAAGAAAAGAAAGTATATATGTAGGAAGGGGAGATGGTGCACAAAGGGTAAATCAAATTCTAGAGTTTTTTGGTAAAGAAAAAATAAGTAACATCAGACCTTTTAAAAGCATGTTTCTTTAGAAAAGCCATTTTGCTGGAGGATAGCAAGTTCAGATAAAACCTGTAATCCCAAAACAAAGTTAAAATGGAAAAGGGAAAATCTTAGCATGAAAAAAAGGAATAAAAGAAAGAAATTCAGAACTTCAGATGAGATAAACTAAAAGGAGAAATCTGCTTGTATGGAATTGTCTTCCAAAGGTCCTGGAGGTGATTTTGCCATTGGATAAATGCTTAGTGTTATTTTTAATCTTTCATTTTCATTCACCCTCTTTCATAGCCTATTCCTCAAGCATCAATTTATTATAAACAAAATAATCTCCATATGCTTCCCAATACTGTATCTATTGGTAGATGGAAGTGACAGAAATATACGTTTCAACATACCCTTGACTTCTGTTTGGATTTCCTGTCTTTAGGCTTCTTTCCCTTTTTGTTGCTAGTGAAATAATGCAGGGTTCCATATTCCACCAACGCCGCAAAAACAAAAATGAAGCAAACGGAAACAAAGAGATCCATAGCTGTCACATAGGAAACCTTAGGGAGGGATTTCCTGGCAATGGTACTCAGAGTTGTCATTGTCAGCACTGTGGTTATACCTGCATTAAACAAATAGGAAGAGAAGGAAAGTGACCAGAGGGTTTTATGGACCATTCTTCTTGCATAGAACAGATATCTTGAAGGAGTAAATAAATAAACAATTCAGTAAAATTACTCTAATTATCATGCTTTTTGGAGAGGACTAATTATTGCTAATTATAATCATAGCATGTTCCAATTTTGTAGTGGTAATCTAAAGTCTTTAAAAGTGTTTATTCTACATTATCAGTCTTTCTTTAATACAGCAAAAGCTTTTTTTAAAAATAAAAATAATTAATATCCAGTATAATAAAGCCACTATGATTTTAGCCATTTTTGAAGAGTACTTACTGATAAGTGTGATTATATGTTATTATAAAATTTAAATGGTTTGTTATTTATTACATGACTGTTAATCTCACAAAAGTTTTGAAAAAATAAGAACTAACTTTTGTTCATTGATTTTTGAAAAGCAATGTGTCATATTGTATAAGCAAATAATTCTCAGTCAGAAAGACCTGGAACCTCCAAAGACCATGGAGTATTATATGCATCTGTCTGACCCTGGGCACACCTTAAATTCTTCAACTGTAAAATGAGGATCATAACTGTACTTACCTTCCATGGTTGTTGTAAGGATTGAATGAGATAACATTTGTAAAGCCCATAGCATAGAGCTGGGCAAATAACAGGTGCTTAATTCATGTTTGTTCATTCTTCCAGTATATGTATAGATATCACATATATGTATGTATGCATATTTATAAGCATACAAACACCCATACACATGATTTATCTCTAATTTCATTTCTGATTTTGATCTCAGAGAGTATTTTCAGTTTTAGAACTTCTTTCATTAATGAAAAGTATTTGTAATATTAATTTTAGTGACTTGTTTGGAGTCAGAATGTTGCCCAGAGTCTCACAACTATCACATATATAAAACTTTGTTTTACAACAGAGCTGAATATTCAGTATCATAGTATCCATTGACAACAGGCTAATAAGGACAAAAAGTGGACCAGATACCATGAGCAAGAAATTTTGCCAGGAAGAGTTAGGTGACTTGCTTATGATAACTTGTCTCAGACGCAAGACTTGAACTCAGTTCTTTCTAATGTAAATGTCAAGATTTTAAAGATTCTGCCTCACTATACCACAATATAACTCTATAATCCTACCTAATATTTTCATTCTTAATTCAAAAACAAACTAATTTAAAAAGAAAAAACAGAGTGAATAAACATGGCATAATATTGTTAACATTGTGATTTTATTAAGAAGCAAGCTATTAAACATGATAAATCTATAATTTCTCCAGAAGAAGCATATATAATATTTATATAATATATAATTTAATTACTATTACAATATCATAATCATTATAGTATAAAAAGTATATGATATAATATAATAGTTATAATATAATAATAATATAATCTACATATGTATATATATTACATTTTTTAAAAATTTGGAGATATCCAAATCTCCTTTTGATATTACTTATAAAAGCATGTTGTCTTTCCATAATCCTCAAGAAAACAATGTTTTTTATATTCAAGATTTAAATATTATATAATGTATACCTCCTTCTTTCCTTTCCATATTCACCCAGCATAGTTGAAAAGAGATTGCTCAGGTCCTTTCCTTTATGTCAATTATGCTCTAATTAAACCCTGTATGCATTTCAAAATCACAAAGTAGAATTTGTTGATTTTGGCAGTAGAAAATTTAAAACTTACATATAGTAAAATAAAAAGATGTGTGATTTTGTTTTGTTTTGTTTGGACCTATGATTCCATTGGTATTTAGATTACCCAATGAAGAAACTCCATTTACCATTAAGATCAGTAATTCTTCTGTAAGATGTTTTGGAGAGTTGTTTTGGGACACTGGAAATTTAAATGAATATCCAAATATCTTTCAGAGAAAGGTCTTTCTTATGCAAAGATTTTCTTCATTACATCATATTTTCTGTTATTTAAATAAGATATTCAGTGATAACATCAAACTTCACATTCATAAGACCCATATTCACATAAGAATCATAAGATCTGGAAGGATAAATCTTCAGTTTCATTTATTTCAACAAGTATATTTATATAATTCTAATTTTTGAGACACTGTATTTGATGTAGGAGATGCAAAGTCAGTAAGGCTGTTTATATATGTTCTGGTTTGGGATACTAAGTGATTAAACAGTTTGCCCAGAATAAGACAATGAATGTGTTGGACGTATGTCTCAAAACATTGTATAGATGAAGTGTGACCTCAGTATTCACTATATTATGTTGCCTTTTGTTGAAAGTCTTAGATTTCAACCTGTGGTTTTTACACTCCAAATAATCCAATAGATAATTCAACTATAGCCACATTTTGATTTTGCTTCAATAGATATTGCTAGAGTTTAAATTTTGAATGCAAAATCTTTGATAAATTTTATTTCTGTCTAAATATTTGAAAATATTAAATGCTTGCAGGCATGTGATAGTTACATAATTCATATTTGCTATTTCATAAAAAACTGGCATATGGCATCATGTAAACTTAATGACAGGAATAACCTAACGTTTTTTTTTTTTGTTTTGTTTTTTTTTTGTTTTGTTTTGTTTTTTTCCCCACAGAAAGAAATATGTAATATGTGAATAAGTTCATAATGAAGTTCATCCTTTTAAAATAAAACATGACTTTTCAAAAATAACATACAAAGTCATGGAAGAGACAAAAAAGTATTATAATCAACAAACTTTTACTAATTGTCTACTATATTCCAGGTATTAAGCCATGGCTTACAAAGTCAAAAAATAAAGCTCAGGAGACTCAGTTCTCAAGTAGCTTACACTGTTCGGCAGATAGTTGGTCCAAATATCAACATATATGCCAATCTATCTATGTCTATATCCATGTATACAGAGAGAGGGAGAGGGAGAGAGGGAGAAGGGGGGAGGAAAGAGGGAAGGAGGAAAGAAGGGAGGAAGAGAGAGAGAGTTTAGAGATGAAGAGGCAGAGACATTCCAGGTTGACCCTGTGTTTCTAGGAATAACTTGAAAATAATTGAGTCTTGATGAATCACATCACTAAATTGACATTTGATGTGTAATTTCCTAAGTACCTTAGTTCTTTTCTGTTTCTAGGTCTCTATTAGCCTTTCTTCTTCCTTCCTATGTTATAAACTAATTAATGAAAAAGCATGGCACGTTAAGGGGAGACAGAGAGTACTACATTTGTTTACATGTCTCTTTCTTTCAAATCCAATGCAAAGATAGGAATAGTAACTTGTCCTATCTTTTCATTTCTTTTTCTTTCCTTTGCAGACAATGACAGTCAAGTGACTTGCCCAGGATCATAGAGCTAGTGTCTAAGGCAGAATTTGAACTCAGAGCTTCATGACTGAGAACCAGTGATCTATCCACTGTGACACCTAGCAAACTCCTCATTTTTTTGTTTCTGTGGTGAGCTTCCATATGAAGAAACTGTCTTCACCAATGTAAGTCAGTGCCTTCTTGGCAACTAGTCCTATTACAGAGTAGCCTAGAGCAACAAAGGAGGCTAAATTATTTCATCAGGATTACTCAATCAATATATGTCTGAGGCAGGATTTACATTCTGGCCAGGGTGGTTCCAAGGCCAACTCTTCCTCTCTCCATTACACACAGGCTGCCCCAAGGCAAAGACAACTTTTTTTTTTTTTTTTTTTTTTCCCTCCCCATGCATGTAATTCACTGTTTATCTTCATAATTGGATCATTTACTCAAAAAGAGTTACAGTGAAGAATCTACAACTCAGTCAACAAAGTGAGCCCTCCTACCTTGTCCTGAACACCATTTTGCTTTGCCACAAACTATTCTGTCATCTAAGTTGTCCAGAGGCTACATCATTCTGGGGGTCTCTTCCTGCACCATTCCAGATATATGGATGCTGTTTTACAGAACTTCATATTCTATCCTCTGGAATTTCCTTTTCTGGGGAGAATCTCATCCCTTACATAGTCTGAATCCTGCCACACCTGGTAGAAACAGATTCTTCTTCAACCATCTGAAGCTAGATATCTAACTTCCACTTCCCTCCCTAGGCCAGTTTTCAAAGGACACTTTATAACCATGAATGCAGAAGAATTATTTATCTTTATACTCATCTATCAAGAAGAGCTTCAGAGGCTTAGATATTGCTCCAAAGCTAGTATCTAGTCCACCACAAAACACCCTCATTTAGTAGTTTAAGATTTATAAAGTAAGACTTTGGAACTATTATCTCATATTTTCCACATAATAGCATGTAAATCTGGCACTATTTCCCCATTTTACATATGACAAATTTAAGGCTCAGCAAGCCTAAATGGCTTGCCTATTCATGGTTAAAAAGCTACTATATCAGTTGTTAAAAATTCCCAATTCCTAGGTCCCATATATATATTCACCATAACACATTATATTTCTTAATGAGGCAAAAAAATCATCTATCAAACATCATTTAAAATCCATAAAATCATGTAAGCAAGATTTTCTTTTGAAGAACTGGAAACCCAATAATACATATAATGTAAAATAGTACATATATTGGAAACTTAAATGAATTTCATATTAGTATAACTATAAAAGACCAAGTAAAAATAGATATAAATATATCTATTAACAACCTCAACATCTTTGTCAGACTCCCAAGGCAATTTCTTTGCCAGCTCCAGAGTTAGATGCCTTGAGCTTTAATATTGATGATTCCAAGTGATTTACATTTTACTATACATTATTAACAGGAGATCTTCACCAGCCATCTCAGGCAACCACATGAAGGAGCCGTTTGTGATTAAAAATAGAAATTCTGCCCTTAGCTTTTTATGTTTTTTCATGAAATCATTATCAGTAGTCAGAAAGCTACACTTTCCATTGGACTGAATCAACTAAACAGTAGGCTAGCTTTGTAAATGAATTATACAAATGGAGGTAGTTTTTATGTGACTTTAAAATAATTGGTTCATTTTCAAAATAATTTTGATGTTATTATAATGTCCAAAATATACAACAAAAGAAATTTATTGAAAGCAGGAGACTAGTATATACAAACATATTTACATAATTAGAATTTTTATGACAACAAAAAAAGGAATCAAAATGTGTGCCCAGTGATTGCAGCCGTGTTGGAGAAAGTGTGATATGTGAATATAAAAGATTTCATTGTTCTATGATTAGTGATGAATAGAAAGAATCCAGAGAACGTGAGAAGAATTATTTAAAATGACAGAAAGTTAAAAAATACAATAACCATAACTTTGTAAATAAACATTCTCCAAAAAGAAATATGGTTAAATATAATAGTGTTGTTTAAATGTTATCAATGTTAAAAGGATGCATACTGCAAAGTGACATGCCATCAATTAAAATAGCTTTTGGGAGAAGATCCTTTTTGGGAAAGATATGTGTTTATTGGGAAATGGTTATCTTATAAAAATAAAAAGTATAAATACATAATTTAAAAAGTAATGGTAAAAAAGAAACCTATCAGTTGTATATAACATTTCACATTCCTCATCATTGCCCCTGTCCAGAGACACTAAATGTCTTTTTGGCTGATTACTCAATTTATAGATTACTCAGTCTCTGGCTTCTCATCTTTCTTATTTCAGTTTCCTGCCTCTTGGATCCTTTGCTTCTCATTTTAAACCCCCCCCCAAAAAAAAATCAAATAGAGACAATAAAAAGCAGTCAGTGTAACGATGGTAAAAGGTTTAGTAGGAGAAATAACAGAAATTATTAAATAAAATGAGGCTTAGGAATGGGAGAATTTCATTTACCTAATCTTTCCTTTGTTCTATTTTTCTGTGTCCTCATTTGAGCAAATAAGGATAAATTGACTTAAAATTTAATCACTCTCTAATCTTTTTTCCCTGGTACCCCCTAATCATGATACTTCAAAGGGGTCCTATGAGATGTTATTGATTTAGATCTTAATAACATAGACTGTAATACATTTGGTGGTACACTCATAAAAAGGACATATTGCAGCACAGTATATTTTAATATTTCATACCTAATGATGTCCTTGCAGGTACTGCATCTTTGTTAATCCAGAATGACACCCAGGAAAGAACTACTGTTAATATGCATGGGATATATGTCTGAATGGTAAAATATCCCATACGTCTACTCAGAACAAAAAAGATTGTCATGATGATATAATCCCCTAAAAGAAAAGAATGAAAAAGGCATATTATAATCACAGTATCACAAAAACTCAGAGTCTAAAGGGATCTCAGAAATAGCTAATCCAGCCCATTCCTGTACAAGAATTCCATAGGTAATACACCCCTAAAGCAGCATTCTTATTTACATAATTAAAATTTGCACACATCTATATGAAAATTTCAAAGATAACTAATGTCTTGTATCTTGTTTTGTTGTTATTATTGTCATTTTTCTTACCAGATAATGTATGTGAGATTTCTGTTGAGTTCCGTAATCCCACAAATGCAAATTGGTACAATCTCCAATATTTAGGATCTGCTACTTCCACAGAGGTTTTCTTCCATTTATATTCTATTTCATTTCTAGGATACCCATCTGAAAAAAAAATAAGAGGAATATATGAGATTAAGATGTCTCAGTAGCCCATAACTTTGTGGGGAAAAGAGAACAATCAATATCAGAAATGTCACTTATTTTTCTCCTTTTTTTCTGTCTGTCTCTGTTTTCTGTTCTCCCCTTAATTTATTTATTTATTTATTTATTTTTTCCTGCTCTCTTCTACCAAGACTATTTTTCTCATTTCTGGATTTTCCCTATTTTGCCCAATGGTGCCTTAGGCCAGAAAGTAACATTTAAAGAGGTTCCTGATGCTTTAATCACACGAACCCTTTAAATCTCTGTCATTTTGCATCTTCAATATCATATTCCTATCTCTTTTCACATCCAATTAGTAAACATGTTCTGTTGATTCTTGACATCTATCCCATCTTCTCTCTCTTTCCTCTAAGACCAGTCCAAGAATAAACCCATATTAATTTTTCACCCGAACTATTTTAATGCCTCCTTAAAAATCTCGCTTCATCTATTCTCCCTTTGTCTACTGCATTCCCATTTCTAATATGCAAATCTGATAATAAAATTCAATGGGAGCAGAAGGAACAAAAATTCTCTGAAAGCACTTACCCATTATATCAGTATTTAAGATCTTCACAAAGGGGTATTAATTCAATTGGATAGACTTTTCTCATACTACTCTCAATCAAATACTCAGTTCCTTAAAAGTCAATATGGCTGACTGACAATTTTTCAGACATATAGTCAAATAGTGAAAATGTCATGTCAAGTGAGTGTTAACCTTTAGAAAAGGTAATAATAATTAAAGAGTATTTATATAGTGATTTGGAATTTGTGAAGTCTTTCCCTTATGTTAATTCATTTGATACAACAAACTTGTGGGGTAAATGCTATTATTATCCTCATTTTATAGATGAGCAAGTTGAACTTGAGAGAGATTAGGTGACTTAACCAGTGTTATATATCTGATGAATGTTTCAGGCTGGATTAGAAGTCAGAGTTGCTGACTTCCAGTTATTCATGTTATCTATTTCCCCAACTAGCTGCCTAGGAGGGAGGAGACTGGAGTTTGTTTTTAAATAGAAGGGAAGTAGCAAGTAGTAAGGGAGAAACAAGATTAGTGAAACAATGAAGGTGATGGAGGAGGGGATATGCTGTAGAAGATGGATTGAAAAAAAAAAAATCAAGGGTGCCTGTAGAAAGGATTTTGTTGGTTACAAAAAGAGTAGGAGTGAAGAAGATGATAGTGGGGGAGATATGTTTGTGCTTTGAAATTAAAAGGAGACTACAATGAATTCTCAATAAATTGCCTTTTTGCAGGGAAGGGGAGAAATACAAGGCAGAATTCTCAGCTGAAATGGTGAGGGAAGTGATCCTATGAGAGAATTGAAGAAAGATGAAAAGCCATTATGATGAGTGAGAGAGTGAACTGATTAAAGTGGGACATAAAAGCATTTCCTTACCTCAGTGAGGTTCTAGTTGAGGCTTTGTGAACCAAAATTTTAGTGGATCCAATCAGCATGGTTTCATGATTTTTTTCAAGCACACTAGATAGTGTCATGTTTAATACAAGTTTGAGACATCTACTCTTTATATACTACACACACACACCCCTTTGCTTTGGCTAGCTCCTTTATTATCTCCATCCAATCCTTCCTCCCTTTCAAATGGCTACCTTTTGATAGTCTTTCCTTCCTTTAAGACCCAGCAAAATATTTATCTCCTTCATGAAATCTCCCTAGTTTTCCCTAGTTTTTACCTCATAAAATTATCTTGCCTAACTTTGTAATATAATCACATCTGGATATGTGCCCTTTCTCTTACAAGATGAAAAGCAACTTAAAATCAGAGGAAATACTCTTTCTCTGTTTTTTTTTTTTTCCATTTCTCTCTTTTTCTCTGCCCTCCCTCTTGCCTCCTTTTCCCCCCCTCTCTTTCTTCCTGTCCAATATAAATAAGGACCTACCTACCATAGTGCTTTTCATAGAATATTCCATAAACTTGTATTAAAGTATAATTCTCACTACTTTCAATATATTCTTTCTTGAAAATTTCTATAAAATTTTACTTAGTGCTAAATTATCAAAACTTAATATAGGTTGGATAGTCATAACAATGAATATTTGGCAATAAAAAAGATCCCAAAATATGCTTAATTAAAAAAAAAAAAAAAGAATAGAGTCACATTGAAAATGAAAACTGTTCTTAGTCTATAGTGGAGAGGGCAAAGAATGAACTTTTTCATATAATTTCATGTGTTTTTTTTAAGAATTCTTTATTACTAGCTAGTCATCAAGAAAAAAAATATATTAAAATGATCATAAATGTAAATATTCCTGAGAATTCCTGAGAAAAATATGGTAAATAATTGAGCTACATTTTTACAATTATAACTTGTGTTTATTAAGTAATCATTATATAGGGTATGATGAAAGGGGAAAAAAAATCAACAAAGTACCAACCCTTGAGGAATTTGTTGTCTCCCTGGGTAAGCTATGTGCACTTATATGTATAATTTTTTAAAAATTGATAGCTATGTTATTTCATTTTGACCTCAATTTTCTCATTCTTTCTTATCAATAAGAACCAAAACCCTAATATTTTCTATGTAAACTATTCTAACTCATCCAGTTTCAACTAAAAAAAAAAAAATTCTTCCTATATTAAACAAGTATTAGCAAAAGGACTAATTCTATTCATTAGAATGTAAACTCTTTGAGATCCAAGACTTCTTGTCTCTATAATTACTTACAGTACAAAGTGTTTTACACAAACCACCTTAAAAGTGGTATTTGAAGTATATTTAATATAAATATCTTGGTAATATGAGTCAAATATTGCTTCTGCAAAGTGTAGAGAATTCTAATAAAGTTTTCTAAAATCTCTGCAAGAAAGCTAACCATGGATTTGACATTTGTACCTACTTATGTTATTGAGATCTCACATGACAAGCTCTGTAACATTTTTCAACTACATCAGAATAACTAGTTACTGCTTCGATAATTTTAATGCTTATGAAGTATGATGACCGAGATGTCCAATTGAGCTTTAAGTCTTGTCCTTTATTTTTAACATTAAAAGAAGAGACCTAAATTGTAAATATATATATATATATTTACAATGTATTTTATATAGTCCAAAGATAACCCTAACATGAATCTAGGGAAATCAAAGAACATAATTTCCTCCTTTTCAATCATTAAATAAACAATATTTGAATTTAAAATGAGATAAAATTATGAAGTATTTTACCACCTACAGCTGGAAAACTCCAGTGGGCAGGAATGTTCATCCATAGGGAAGTTATGTAGCTGAAGATAGCATTCAGCATTAATTGTCAACCTAATTCAAAGAAACAAAGATCTGCTAAGAAAAGAAACATGATATATTTGAATATTTATAAGATATAATCTTTTAACAACAAAATTAACACCAAAAAGGCAGCTGTATATTTTTACATAACATCAAAATTTCAGATTATAACACATTATCAATAAGCTTAACAAATTTTATATGTGGCAAATTATTCCATAATAACCAGAAATTTTCTGGAAATAAACGTAGTACAATGAAAGGTAAACTCCATTGTAGAGCTAGACTTCATAAATTTAATATTACCAGTATTTTTTTGAGGCAAAATTCTTAGACTTTTTAAAAATTTTAAAGAATCACAGTATAAAAGAAAATGCCTAGTAAAGCAAAGTTAGGAACCCAAAACAATGAATTTAGGAAATTTAGGTCTTAGAGTTCCGAATATAAATATGACTCACTTTAGATAACCTAGTCATATCACTGAAAATCATGTAATCATGAAATTTCAAAACCAACAAAGTACCTTCAAGATCGTATCATTCAAAATTCTCGTTTTATAAATTTAAGAAGTGATTTTTTCTAGGGCTCACAGAAGAAAGAAAACAATCATTTTTAAAGGACAGCATTTTAATGTTTTATGTATTAACTTCTACCTAAGAGAGCATAATTAGTGGGTGAATGTTCTAATGGAAAATAGTGGAGATTGTACATTTAGGGACTCAGAATTCCCATCCCCATTCTGCCAATGATAAGTCATGACACAGTTCTGTGCCTTGGTTTCTCTAACTATGATATGATACTAATGAATGTATTAGTTTTCCATCCTAATACACGCACGAAGTAATCATCTGAAATTGGTATAATCAATGATGTTGTAAGAAAAGGTAGGTAGCACAATGAATAGACTGCTGAGTTTGAAGTAAAGAAGACTGATCTTCCTGAGTTCAAATCTGATCTAAGATATTTACTCCTATTTGACCTTAAGCAAGTAACTTGAGATTGCTTGCCATTCTATAAAATGAACTAGAGAAGGAAATGGAAAACCAGTCCATTATCTTTGCCAAGAAAACCATAGATGGGGTGCCAAAGAATTGGACATAAGGGTAATGACTACGGAGAGATAAAGAAGAAAGGAGAGGAAGATTGGTAGTGCTAGTGGTGGTTTTGATTATGATGACAATTCAACACCTCTACAATTATTTGTTCTTTGGAAAACATTTTTACATACATAAATTTAAAATTTGCATACATAAAATTTCATGAACCCAAAGAATAAAAAAGAGCTAAATGATGAATGGGAGCTGACCACTACATATTACCAAAAAAAAAAAAAAATACTACACAGAAGTACAAATAAGTACACATATGACCAAATAGTCATATGCCTAGGGGTGATTTTATAAATAGGATAATTGATAAACAATATTCATTTCCCTTAGCATCTAGACAATATCAAAGAATGTCAAAGAACACAGAAGAAGGCCCCAAGGTAGACTGTTGTGAATATTTGAAAAGATAAAGATAAGAGTTAGAATGAATCAGTAGTCACTAATAGATTTATTCATTATGGGAAGCCATTTCCATTTTATTAATAATTATATTGAAATATCTATTGAAATATCAAATCTTTTTAATTGATACCATGAAAAACACATAAGGTAATTATTATAGGTATTGGGGTTATTAAATATGAAAGTATATTATTTTCTATGAAATGAATTGTCTTATAGGTCAAAAATACTAGTAATATCACCATTGTCTAAAACCAATTGCTTTTGAGAAGGGATGAGTGAGATTTGGGAAATAAAAAAATGTGAAAATTACAATTGGCAGTTATTCAAACATCCAAAGAACTTAGTGGATTGTCTGGAGGCAATTGTACATTCCCCCTGTATCCTCTGTCAGAATTCACATAACTAAACCTGGAAGAGATTCAAATCCTGTGTTCTGAATAAAAAATCTCCAGGCTACCAGTAGGTTTGTGAATCAGCCAATAATCCTAATGGAATATCTAGTTAGCTTTTGTAGGTAGCTTATTTCCCCATTTCCTCAGATCTTGTGCATTTTGGAACTATTTCTTATCTTACTTTATCCTGAGGAAATAATAATAACACCATGTTTCCATTAAAATAAATAGAAATTCCATGCTGGTATCATCTCTACTGTGTAGAACAGAAGACAAGAAATTTAAATCACTGGCATCCTGCAGTCATTTTCTATAACAAGCCAAGGCACAAATAGGCAGAAAGTATTTGAGAAGAGATGTTATATTTTTTTAAAAATTAAATAGTTCTTAGGAAAGATAGATTTCAAAATGGGTTTTGTGTTCAATGCAAGCTTTTAGGAACTTGATAATACAGATACCAGTGACATTATTTTGACATTTGAGATTTAATATATTTCATAAATTAATCACTGCAAAAATGTTTTGGCAGCTTATAATTATCAGCCACTTATATCAGTCACATATTACTGCTGTCCCTTTTAAAATAATTTCTTTTAACCCTACTTATGGATGGTGTTTTTAAAAGCATACATATAGAAAGCAGTTCAATTAAATTTAAAGCAAAACTTTCAGATGTCTATGATGAATTACTTGCCAGAATACAATTATCATTTTTAGCTCAACCAGAATATTCAAAATGTAGCCATTTTTTTGATTTAATAGAAAAACATTACCCTATTTAAAGCTTTTGTTACTTGGTTATAAAGATCCATTGAACAACTTTCCTAATTAATAGAACCAAAATTCATCATAGGATCATTTTCATTGTGGTACTTTCAAATACTTTAATGGTTTCTTTAATATATATAAATTAAAGAACCCTGGTATTAAGGGTTATCTACAGAGTAGGAAAAGAGCATTTTTCAAGTGGATAAATAGAAATGAGGGAGATCAGGACATTTAGATAAAACAAAACAAAAAATTTGTTCTCATCATGGGACATCAGTCCATGCATATTCAATGCACCTTTTGATGATATACTTTTATAGAGTGAGAAAATGGTAAGAGGGAACCATGAAAGTCATTTTTTAAAAAATTAATTTATTTCGGATCATACTTCAATAAGTTCCTAGGAAAAAATAACAGTCGAAAAAGTAAATAAGTCTAAAATTACATTTTTAATTTTTACCTTCTATCCAATCATATAAATCTATATGTAAATTGCTACTAGGGAAAGTATAGAACTCACATTGGGGAAAGATTTTTTTAATATAGATACATCTTTAGAAATAGACTTTAAGGTTAAAGAATTGGAATTTTGCAATAGAGTGGAGTGAATCATGGGAAAATAATTTTACTTACACCTTATTATTAAATGGATGCATAGATACAGAAATATACATATGCATATATATATATGTATATATATATATATATGCACATATATTTCTCTGTATGTGTGGAGAGAGACAGAAAGAGAAAGATACACACAGAGACAAATACAGGGAGGGAAAAGGAAAGGAGAGACAGAAAAAGAAGGAGGGGGAAGGAGAGACAGAGACACACATAGACAGAGAAAGAAGATAGAGAAAGACAGAAACTGAGAATAAGAATGAGTGTTAATGTTAGGAGAGAACTAAAGGGTAGTAAAACTTCAGTAGCAACAATAAGGAATATGATTAGCCCTGTTTTATCCTGGGAGCTGATCTCAGTGATTAAGATGTTTGGAATAAAGGGAGAATGATTTTATAAAAGCAAATGTATAAGCCTAGCAAGTGGCAAGTTGAGAGAGGAATTGTTATAGGGCATATCAAAAATTGTTATTCATTCATTCATTGAACATATATCAACTGCATATTGCATGTATTTGAGAGGGGGAAATAGATAGTGAATGAGATAAGACATAGTCCTTTCCCACTTAATATCTAGAAGAGGGAATCAAAATGTATGATATTTCATAGGATTATAGATGAAGAGTAGACAGAAACCTCATGGACCATCTACTTCAACTTCATTTTGGAGAAAGAAACTCTAGTTTAATGGGAGAAGTTTAATGGGAAGTGATGAGGAAGCATTCAAAGAAGTACTATTTGATTAGAAGTTGAAAAATAGATGGACTTTAAATAGTTGAGTTAGGAGAAACATTCTTCAAATAGGGTATAGTATGGACAAAGCTATAGAAATTGAAGAGCACAGAGAGATATTTTCATTATAGAGAAGAGTAATACAGATTTGTTGAAATACAAATTAAATGGATATGGATAATTGAGATTAAGGTAGGTGAAGCAAATCCAAATTGTGGGATTTTGATAAGAATATTTTTGTGTGTTTACATTTCATCATCAAAAAAGTGAAAATAATATGTTGTAATCCACACTGAGTTCTCACAATCCTCTCTCTGGCTACAGAAGGTCTCTTCATCACAAGTCTATTGGAACTGGCTTGAATCACCTCATTGTTGGAAAAAACAAAAAAAACACAAAAAAACAAAAACAAAAAAAAACAACATATCCATTACATATGAATCTCCCCCCCCACCCCACTCCCGAGGCTGGAGTTAAGTGACTTGCCCAGGGTCACACAGCTAGGAAGTGTTAAGTGTCTGAGACCAGATTTGAACTGGGGTCCTCCTGAATTCAAGGCTGGTGCTCTATCCACTGCACCACCTAGCTGCCCCTCCATATGAATCTTAATGAAAATCAAATAGTCTTAATAAACCAGAGGGTGCCACCAAAGATCTGGAGGCAGGGAAGCAAAGGGATAAGTTCCAAGCTAAACAAACATTATTCTGGAAGCAATATGAAGGATAAATTAAGGGAATTTGAAGAAAAGTACAATCAAAAGCTCTCCTGAAAGGTATTGAAATTGTCTCAGTACATTTTTCCTGAAATAAGGCAGTGACAGGAGGCAGGAGGGAGCCTAATGGAAGGGGTTGAGAGACAGTTGTCAGGATATGACAACTGATTAGACAAAATCAATGTTATGAATGTATAAAACAGAGTGACAGCAGTACCATAAATATAGTACAGTCAAAAGAGCAGCAGGTTTAAGAAAGAAAGATAATAAGCTTGCTTTTAATACTTTGAAATTAAGATAATGATAATTTTAGAAACAAATGTCTTTTGACTAATAGAAGTTACAAGTTTTGGCCAAGGAGAAAAAAAAATAATGGCCAATAATGGAATATATAAATAAGAGTCATCTTTATAAAAAATGTGAATTGTTTCTATGGAAGAAGGGCAGTGGTTAACAAAAAAAAAAGAGCCATAGACATACTATCGTGGAATAATGAGGGGAAATTAATAAACAGGGGAAGAAACATTAAGAAGGGGGAAATAAGGAACTAATATGTGCCTAAAGTCAAGGGAGAAGAAAATAAATTGGAGGAAGAAGTTATGAAAATTGGAGAAATGTCATTAGTTAAGGTGTTCTTTAAGAAATCAAAATAATTAGGATGATGGATCAGGACTCTGAATACAAAAAAAAAAAATAAGAGAGTGAAACATCTGGCATGTATAAGTATTGGAATTAAACAACTTTTTTTTTTTTTAATCAAGAAATTTCACATTGAGTGGACAACTAGATATATAATAGTTGAATATGGTAGAAGAAACAAGGGATGATTTGTTAATACCTTAAGGTAAAGCTAAAGAAGGCAAATTATTTTCCAAATCTAACAACAGTGAGGCTAGAAGCAGAATTTTTTTTAAAGTAGATGATGTTTGAGCATAATTCCAAATTACTCTCTAAAATGGTTGATTCAGTTCACAATTCCACCAACAATAAATTTGTGTCCCAATTTTTCTGCAACCCCTCCAATATTTCTCTCTTTCCCCTTCAATCATTTTAACCAATCTAGTATATAGGAAATAATATCTCACGTTAGATTTAATTAGGATTTCTCCAATAATGATATAGAACAATTTTTAAAAGACTTTAAATTATTTAATTTCTTTTATCAATTATGATACTTCCTGTACTAAATAACCAAAACATCTGTGTATTGGCAGGTCTGGCTTTAGGCAGAAGAGGCTGGAACTGATGTGAAATTGCTGAGGATTCTCTGGAGAGATGCATCTTTCCCCAAGTGTCTCCCTTAATAGTCTTCCTTTAGTACCTGAAATTTTCACTGTGAGTTTTTGCTTTCCCTTGAGTACTGATAAGCTTCTATTAAAATATAAGTAAACTATCTATGGCGAATAATACATTGGCCCATTACTTTAATAATACAGCAAACGGATGATCTCTCTGGTATGGCTCCTCTTGTCAACTACTGTAGATAGAATTCTATCCAATAATTATTTATTAAGAACTTATAATGTGCAAGGCCCTATGCTAGCTATCATTTGTAACAAAAAAGACAAAAATAAAATTGTCCCTCCTCTTAAATGACATACACACTATTGGAGGTGGTGAACACAATCTGAACACAGATTAAGCATAATAGGGCAGAGACAATGAAGTTGCAAATTAATCTATAAGAAAACAATCCTTTGAAATATACAGGGGAGGGGGAAGCATTAATAGCTGGAGAAGAGAGGTTGTCCATCAATTAATTCTCACTCACACTTACTAAATGATTAACCACCTTTTGGGTCATTCATCATTCTTTATGAAACTTCTTATGAGAAAGTCATATTGGATAAAATTCTGCAGACCTCTTGCACTTACCATCTATTTCCCATTTTTCTTTGTGCTACTTACAACTTTCATTCTACAAAGAATTCTCATTATGTCCATTAATATGTTAGAGGAACATGAATTAATTTATCAGTTTAGTTAGAAAAGAAAGGGATTTGAGGAAGTGGCATGTAGGTCAGCTATATTTTGATGGGGACTTTGGAGGAAGAGAAGAAAGGAGAAAAAATATTTGACAGTGGGCTGAGCAGAATAGGCTTTGATAAGGTACCACCGTGGGAAAGCTTCGATATTCCAAGGACAACAGAGGAAAATTGGAGTAGCAAATATACTTGGATGACTTTTAAAGACAAAAATACATATTGTTTGGACAGGTAAATGACGCAGTGGATAGAGAGCATGATCTGGAATCAGGGAGACTAGATTCAAACACTTAACTCTGTCTGCCTCAGTTCCTCATCTGTAAATTGAGCTGGAGAAGAAAATGAAAAATCACTGCAGATTTTTGCCAAGAAAACCACAGATGGAATCATGAAGAGTCAGATATGATTTAAATGTTTAAACAACTATATAACCATGTATTGATTAAGGGATAGCTTGGGAAATGAAGAAGACTCTATCTGCAGAATAGCTTGCTTTTTGTCCATCATTTGTAAAGATGTAACCTTCCTTGAAATATGAATATATTTTAAAATATTATGTAATCTTTTTCTTTTGTGAAACTTGTATTTTCAGAAACTTGTCTATAAACCTGATATATAGAAATATCATTTCTGCATTTGCCATTTAAAAAAAAAAAACAAGAAAAATATTTAATAGATTGTAGAACATTACTGTGAATAAAGGGATTAAGGTAAATATTTTTTTTTCCAAATTAAAATAACAACAAAAATATTACCTTAAGGTATAGAGAACTCTTCCATCACTCCATATTCGAAGCAATCTGTTGGGAGTTGTTATCCAATGAGCATCTGATTTTCTTGAGTTTCTGAAGAAAGTATCAGGGATCCAAATTTTTCCAACCATGTTGCTGTTAAGCATCAAGACTTTCATTGTGCTATTAAATTTTAAGCGACTATCAAACCAAGTCTGGGCAAAAATTATATCTATGGTATATTCCTGAAAAGAAAATAAAAAATATAAGGGTGTGTTAAGTTTTTTTTTTTTTTCATTTGATAGTTGTGTCTTGCATTTCTTTAAATTCTATGGATATCAAGCTCTTCTGACAAGTTGTAAGCTAACTCAATAAGGTTAATATCCTCAATGCCTAGCATAGTGCCTGGTACATAGTAGGCACTTAATATTTATTGATCAATTATTGACTAAAGCTTATTAGATCTTTCTAACTTGCCAAGAACCTAGGATTATTATCCATTTTATGAGTCATGGACCCCTTAAAATCTCTTAAAGCACATGGGCTCTCAGAAATAATACTTTAAAATATAGTATATATAATTCATAACATTATAAAGAAAAAATATACTGAAATAGTTATCAACATTAAGGCAACAACATAAACAAACAAAAATCCAGTTTGAGTTCCTAGCCAAATAAGAGTTCCTGGCCTAAGATATTTTGCATACAAGATTATAAATTAAGGCAGAATATTTTCCATTCCATTATAATATCTCAAAGTTCTTACAAATAATATTATATATTGTAGGAAATGATGAATGTCATTCTTTCACTTTTCCAATTAAAACATTTTTATTATAAATAAATGCTTTTCATAAAAACAAAACAAAGCAAAAAAAAAAAAAAAAAAAAACCTAGAGGATTAATCTAGGGCTAAAATCCTTGATTTTCATTCAGTCAATCATGTTTAATTTGATATTCAGATTTTGTCAATTTTAGTAGCAGTTAATGTGCATATTATCTGATAATTATTGAATCTGTCTCCATTATCACTTGCTATTAATTTTCCTTCAAGTAGAGATGTTCTATACTAATTTCTCTCTCCCCACACACATGTATGTATGTATGTATATGCATGTATGAATTTATATACATATATTCTATTCAAGTTAGAAATTCTTATCTAACTTTCCCTTCAATTAGGCAACTACAATACAAGAAAAGAAATGTAAGATCTCTTTCATGGAAGAATTTTTGCCTAAAATAAAAATAGGTATAATTGAAAGAATCTGTTGTTGTTGTTTTTTTTTTTTTTATTGTGAGGAATTTCCAGTGTGGGAATACCTAATGCAAATAATTTGTTTATGATATAATAATAGATATGTCCCAGGGAATTACATGAGCTATGGAAGTTACCTGTCAAGCATCACAGAACTAGTATCACTGGGAGATGGGATTTTAATCCTACACTCCTGACTCCAAACTCCATACTACCTTCACTATGCCTCCAAGCTTCCTCTCAGGAATAATTATAATTACAATGGAAAATGAAAATATTTAGCCATGATGAATCTGTATGATTTTAAATAGTGTTAAGTACATTTTAAGAAGTCTTGGCCACAGACGATATTTGCAAATAGGACATATTCTTTGGACTCAAATGACTATTCCCTATTTAATGGTTCATTGAATTAAGGAGGCTAGTTTGTTCAATTTCAAATGTAATAGAAGAAAATATTAAGTTATCTTCTTTATTAGGCACAATTTATTAACATGATAATAAAATCTTTATACCCTGTGTTCCTGCTTTCACTACTGAATTCCTACTTGGATGCTTTATCAGGACATAGTGATGGCTCTGTATTCATAAAAGCTAGGGGACAAATTACTGGCTTTGGTAGGATCTCTGTAACTAGAAAGACTTGAAGTGGAGTCCTTGTGATAGGCTGTAAATCTGTCATCTAAGGATTCTCTTTACCAGGTTCACTAAAGGGTGATTCCCTCCTTACTGCTCCACCCTACATCACTTAATCACCCCCCTCCCCTCACACACTCTCAAAGTAACTTGAAGAAACTACTAAGACAGAAAGAGCTCCACTGAAAATCAGTGGAAGGAAACTCCACTTTATGAAATTTATGGATTTCTTAAATGCTGAAGTATAATTCTCTTTAAAGTATCTCTTAGAGACTCCTATATCTTCAAAGAATTAAGATAACAGGAAAAGAGAGGTCTTGTGTTTTGTTATTGTGCCTGAAAGAATGTATAAGGGGCATTAATGTGATAACTTAGTAGTAGCTAGTATGTTTTTTCACATTGGAAATCTTTGACTAAAAGTTGAATGGTCACTTGTCAACCAATATTTGTGACACATGCTAAGGTTTGATTTTGATTTGTTAATTTCTAGGATCCCTTACAACATTGAGATGCTATTCTATGATAGTTTTCCTAATAGACATAAATATGGAAATCACTACAATAATATTCTTTATAAATGTGGTGGCAAATTTGTGGTGCACTAAAGCATGCATAAGGATCCCCAGAAGTTACATATTGACTTAAAACAACCACATGTGCATATCTATATATTTAATTACTATATCAAAATCAGTAAGGATTTACATGATTGCATATTGACTTAGAAAAACTGCATGTACCAATATGCATATGTGTGTGTGTATATATATGTATATATGTATACATACATATATACATACATATATATATATATATATATATATATATTCTATGAAAATCAGGGCTACACCCAAATCAGTGAATCATAAAATCATATAATTACATAATTATAATAATAACTACATGTAATATAATTATATAATTTACATACCTTATATTTTAGGCCTATAAGACTAATAAGCACCCTTCCCTTTTTTTTCTGATAATGATCCAAAAAAGGAAAGTTCTGAAAGTGACAATTCCATCACAAAGTAACTACTCAAATAACCTCGACTACCCACTATCCTCTAATCAAGCCTTCTGTTTTCATTCATCTACATCTGCCCCATGCCCTTTCCTGTGCCAGGCTTATTCGAATTCCCCAGTTTTCCTTAATGAACTCTTACTTGTTCTTTCAAATCTTTCTCAAATTTCTTCCCTTCTCCTATATATCTCATTTTGCAGTATCTACATAGGATTATAATGCCATAGAATCCAAACCCTGAGGTCCTTTCTCAAACTAAATTACCAAGCATTCAAACTTTACTACAGCAAGAGCAACTCTATTGGGCTGAACATATCATTTGAATGTCAAAGGTACACTTTGCTAAGAGACTATTTAATGGAGAATTCACACAAAATATTTATACTCTAGTCAGAAAAAAAAAAAAACAAAAAACAACATAATGACATTCTCAGAATAAATTGATTTATAACAGGGGACACATTACCATAGGACCACCCGGTATGGTGTGCCCTCATCAGAAAGGTGCTATGTTCTATGGGCAAAGCAGAATTGAATTAGCTCAGAAGAAAAGTGAGATGAACCAAGTTAGAGAAGTCACTTCAAATGTTCATAGGGACTATTTGTGTCTGATCTGTGGCAGAACATTCTGAGCTTGTATTGGTCTGATCAGTCATAGACACACTAACTTGACTCTAATATAGTAATGTCATTGTGTTCCTCTTAGAGCATGAAGGGAAACAACAAACCAAAATAAGATTAAAGAGGAAGAGATTTTAGAACTGGAAGTGGGATGGGGAGTGGAGAGGACTTAGTTGAAATGCCTACAATTTCATGGAAAGTGAAGTGAATTATCCAAAGTAATCTAGAAGACATATGACAAAACCAGAATTAAAGCCCTTAATTTACCTGAATCTAATCTTGGATTTATACTTATCTAACACACTTAAATAGCAGATCTAGGGCTAAAATACTTTGTCCAGCTTTACCAGTCCAGTATGTTTTTATATTTAGATAGAGATCACATCAACATCAGTGTTGTTGACCCCAAAGTCACCTCTATATCCAGCCAGCCATGCTACTTCTCATTTAAGTATGTATAGTAGAGAAATGATTTATTTACAAATAACTATATGTACTATGCCTGTATGTACGAATAGCAATATTGTGTACTAGATAGGTGACTTTGGAATGTGGATAAACTGGATTGCAGAGGTCTCATTCTCCTCCCCTCCCACCCTTGTCATATAAATACTAGTTTCATAATCATGAGCAAATCCTTCAAACTCTCAAGGACATAAGCCACTTCTAAAACAAGTTGTAAGGAAGGTACCAAGCTAAACTAACTCATTAAAGGAAGCTTCTTCTTCATCTTTGAGTTTACTACACCAATGAAATCTCAGGTATGCTCTTTTTTTCTTTTCCCAAAACACACACACACACACACAACTACACAAATGCATCCATACACACAGAAGAAAGGCATAAAACAAGGAACATATTAAGTATTTAATCTGATTGAATTATTTTAATTTTTTAGCCAAATCAATATTCACTTATCAGATCTTACTATTTTAGACCTACTATTTGTCCCTTGCTAAAAATTTAATACTGGATTAAATTAATTTGTCCAAATAACAGTGATTTGTGACCAGACTTCAGAAAGTAGTTGAGAGAATATATTTTTAAATTAAAATGCACAAACCAGTGGAGCAGTTATGTTGATAAGAATGACGCTAAGGTTTTTCATGAAAAAAAATTATCATATTCAGACATGATCATTTTATAAGGCACAAGAAATTCAGTAATCAGAATTGTACATATGTAGTGCATCTACTAAGGGAACACCTCTTGTGATAACAAAATAGAATTGCTTTTTTCCCCTTAGCCTTTATGTAATTCAATTCAAATGTACATTAAGGATTTCTTCATCTGAAGCTGATGAAGCAAGAAGCAATCCCACTCACACCATTCTCATTTACTGTATCTATTGCAGCAATCTGCTTTGTAACAAATATTCCATACTGACTTTCTCCCCCATCACATACCCCTTCACTCACTGATTCTGGTATTAACATAATTCCTTCATTCTTTTCCCCCCAAAGATAATTTAGTATCAATTTCAGATTCTAGTGAGATCTAGCTGGTTATACTCAATGTATATACTATTCTGTTTATTATTCAGGAGATAGAAATTGCTTCCCTGGCAGGAAATGGATTATGTCAATTTTCCTCAGATTCTGGTTCTTCATTTACATTGATAAAGTGTGGCTGTGCCATGTATTCTTCATCAGTGCCTAGAATACAGCAATGATGATGGTGACAATGATAGTAATAATAAAGATCATTAAACTATTAACAATAATTATATAAGTTTTTTAATTAGTATGTACTTTTTATGGGGGAAGAACTATTTTATGCATTGGTCCATTTAATCCTCACAGTTGTTTGTTGTTGTTGTTGTTGTTTTTGTTTTTTTGACAGTGAGGAAAATGAAACCCAGAAAATGACTTCTTTAGATTATATGAATTTCCTGTTGTCACAGATAAGAAGTGGTAATATAGGATTCAAATTCTGGTCTTTGGATTATAAATCCAAGGTCTTTTCTACTACATGAAAGCTTCCTGTTGACAGATCACAGTCTCCTAAGTACATGGAATAATTTTCTTCCAGGAACTCTAGTTCCTGTGATATCAGGAGACCCCCAGTATGTCTCTGTTTCCATTTCTGCTTGTGTGTGCGCATGCATGAGTATGTGTGTGTCTGTCTCTGAACTGACTTCGTCTTTTTTCTGTCTCTGCCTGTCTGTCTGCCTGCCTCCCCCACTAATTCATATTAACTTTAAGTCTATGCAAAAACATCTCAAGGTTCTCAGAGTCTGGGGATAAACACAATGTGGATTTCATTCAAGACACTGTTATCTTTCATGCACTCGTGACATATTTTAACATGTATAATATGTTTTAATATATTCAACATAAATAAAGAAAGTATATATTTAGATCTCCCACCTATGCTAAAAGACTTAGATGTATTATTTCTTGATAATAGCAATTTTCTTTTATACTGAAATACTTTTTATAGTATATTACTTTTGGGCCTCATTTTTTCTTGACCAACTTATAAGAGAAGAATGAAAAAAAAAAAAAAAACTACTATATGCCCAGCACTATGCTAGATAATTTATAAGTATGATCTCGTATGCTCTTCACAACTACTTCAGGAAGTAGATGCTATTTTATACCTATTTGATAATACAGAAAATTGAAGCAGCCATAGTCTCTTTCCCAGGTTATAAAACTAGAAGGTGTCTTTGATCAAGTATGAACTCAGGTTTTCCTGGCTCCAGACCCAGCAATTTCTCCACTGGGTCACCTAACTGCCTCTAAGAAAGCAAATAAAATTGCTTGATCCACTCTGCTTAATACAGCTCCTGGCACCTAGTAGGTGTAGTATATTAAATGTATACTGCATGAACTGTAACAATAACTGATGTCACAATTTCTAGTTTGAAATAAACATTTGAAAATTCACAGTGACCATTCTCTATGCCAAAATATAAGTTTATATAGAAGAGATTAAAGATAAAATAAGAGATAAAATAGGCACCAGGGGTGGTAAATGTGAAATAAACTTGGGAGAGCAATTAAGTTACCAAGGAAAGGAGTTTGGAAGAAGTTATTAAGGGAATTGCCACAGGACCTGTGTATGCCATTGACTGGTGGTCTAAATCCATAGAGGTGTTCAGCAGATTAACCAGTTAGCTAAAATAAAGAAGAAGAAGTCATGAAAGGAAAGACACTATGAGGAGAGAAAGCATACATTACAGTGAGCTGAGTTTAGCCAAGATCTTCATCATGGGCATATCTTTTAGAGGGAAAACACAACCTTGGGGGTTTTCAGGGGAGGTAAGGAAATGCCAGGAAAGAAAAAGCTCAGAGGGAGGGATAAGGAGGGACCTAATGAAATACACCTGGCAGAGCAGATCCTAGACCTGTCTAAAAACTTTGCTAATCAATATCTCAAAGATTGTTTAATGATGACCAGAGGTCTGAGGGATAGACAGTGGAAGATGATAAAGAGTTCCATTCTTACAAGTCACTCTATACAAACCAGATAGTCTGGGAGTTGGTTTTGTCTGATAATAGCCAGATTTGCTTTTTCCAGATAGGGGAAAGAAAGTAAGTCCACATCAATAATAATAAATATACCTTTAAATATTTGCAAAGAAATATTTCCATTACTTCTGTATTTTCTATTGTTAACCATTCTTAAAATGTTAACACATTCTAATTTAATAACTTTGTTTGCAAAATAGAATATGGTTGCTATTCCTAATTTTTTAATCTTTTAAAGTTAAATGGCACAGAAAGAATTTCCAATCTTGAAATTTTTGTTTGTTTTTTTGAATTCCACGTCCCAATGATGCTCAATTCAATAAATATTTCTAAAGGGTCTACTTTTTCCCAGGAAGTAAAAGAAAAAAAAAAAAAAAAAAAAAAAGAGTTCCTGCCATAGAGAAGCTTGTAGTCTTCATAATTAAAATAATGTGGGGATCCAGATAACTGTACACGATTAGAAATACAAGTTAACTATAAGTACAATACATATTTCATGAAATTATACAGAATTCATTGTGTGGAATGGGGAGAGGAAGGGAAATCTGACAAAATTATGTACTCCATAAAGAACTAAAATATATTCCATGGAAGAAAATAACACGTAAATTAAGATAGAAAAGATGCCAATAGGTAAAAATAAAAGCTAAGTAAATCATGTTTATTACAGTTATAAAGATCAGTGTGATTAAAAAAAAATTTAAAAACCAGGCTGAATTTTGTGAATAAAGATATTGTAATAGGAGAATATTAAAGACTAGTAGACAGAAAGAGTGTAGTGCTTCATTGAACTGAAGCACTCTCAGCCTAAAAATCAGAGCAGCAAAGAACTTTTTAATATACCTTGTTGACAGTTGCAAATTCAGCATCTCTGTCTCATCCACAAAAAGCTCTTGGGGCAAGTGGCACAAGAGCATGTCAAGTTGTAAGCTAACAGAAAAGACCCAAGAGAGGGAATAATGTTTTTTTTTTAATAGGATGGATTTTGAATGGAGGGAATGATATTGGCAAAATATCATTGTTTTCTGTAGTTTGGGTCTTTCTTCTTGCTAGCTTTCTTGGTTGAGAGATTAAATAATTAGGTTGTTTGTCCTTTGTTCTCAAAAAGCATCATGTTATTTCAGCCATTTTGCCCACAGGCTGTCTGGTGTTTCCATTCTAATCAATAAAGACTATGTTTTCATACAGCAGTAAGTAGCAAATTCATTTGCTGCAGACCCCCGCCCTTGGTTATTTTGGGGAAGGAAGGAGAGAGAGAAAAGGAACTGACCCATCTCGGTTTAGACCTCAGTTTACTCTTCATCATTATCAGGGAAATGATGCCATGACATGCCTGCCTCACTTTTCCTTCCAAAGCCATCTGGGTCCAGTGGCAAGATATAGATCCAGAAGACTAGAAATGGCTCTGGATAAAATGAGAACCCTTGGCCTTTTAAAACTAAGGTCTATAACTGATTTCAGTTTGATTAAATCTTTACCCATTCAGTCATTAAGATTAGGGACTTTTTGAGGCAAAGAATCTCCTCTTTCACCTAGTTCCTCTTTCCCCAATAAAAATAAAATAAATAAATAAATCCGAAAGAGGAAAACCTTTAGAGTTTTTGGCCAAAGCAGAAATGACTGCTATTTACATTCAATCTGAGTCAATCAGTACCCAAACAAGGACCAAATGGAGCTTGGCCTGAGATTTATTTAGGTAGCAATTTCTCCTTTTTATAGTGCGTGGGAAATTGCTTCAACTTGTTCAAAGTCAATTACAGGCTGAGTACAGATAATCCACATGAACCTTTAGGATAGACATATCTCTTTTTTTAGTAAATTTAGTTTTTTAATACACATTATTTTATGAATCATGTTGGGAGGGCAAATTAGAGCAAAAAGGGAAAATCATGGAAGAGATTAAAAAATAGAAAAAAAAGTGAACATAACATGTGTTGATTTACATTCAGTCTCCTTAATTCTTTTTCTGGATGCAGAACTGCATTTTCTGTCCAAAGACTATTGGGATTGCTTTGAATCACGGAGAAGAACCAAGTGTTTCATAGTCGATCATGACACATTGTGTACAATATTGTGTACAAGGTGTTCCTGGTTCTACTTGTTCCACTCTGCATCAGTTCATGTAAAACTCTCCATGTCTTTCTAAAATTAGTTCATTTTTAATAGAACAATAATATTTCATTATTTTCATATACTACAGCTTATTCAGCCACCCCCTAATTGATGGGCCTCTACTCATTTTCCAATTCCTTTCTACCACAAAAAGAACTGAAACAAACACTTTTGCACATGTGGGTCCTTTTCCCTCCTTTATGATTTGCTTGGGATGCAGACCCAGTATGGAATTGCTGGGTCACAAAGTATGCCCAGTTTTACAGCCCTTTGGGCATAGTTTCAGACTACTCTCTAGAATGGTTCAATCACTTCACAATTCTACCAATGATGCCTTAGTGAGTTTGTACATAGCTGCCCCTCTCATGTTTCTTTTGAGCTTCTGCAATTCTGCTTTGCTCAGAGAGCATGGCCCCTTCTTTGTTGTAAGCACACAATGCTGGGCCATCATGGATCAGTATCTCTCATGTTTCACAATTGATACCAAAGGTTTTTGGAGATACCTTCAGAATATCCTTGTATGTTTCTGTCTTCTATGTAAGTGCTTTCCTTGTTATCCATAAACATTATTTTGGGCAAATTGAATTTGGCATTTGAACAATATTTGAACTACATGGCCAGCCCATTGGAGTCATACTCTGCAGAAGAATTTGAATGCTTAGCCATTCAGTTCAAGAAAGGATCTCATTATTCCCTACTTAATCTTACCAAGTGATCAGTGCTAAAGTGAGCTAGATGTGTTAGATATGGGGGAAGCAGGACTGAGATCATGTGTAGTCAAAAGCACACCTAACATTTATCATTATTCTGAGCCTCCAAAGAAATAAAATGAGTTGATCTAGAATGGCATCTCTGAGTGAAAGACCAAATAGAACTGATCTAAATAAATAAATAAAACAAATAAAAAGTAAAAACCAGGATAAAATCTTACCTTCCCTCTCATAGGAAATCCAAAATTCTTGGGGCTTCTTGCCTCACACTGCCAAACCACTCAGAGGACATATGTATATATTATTTTTATATACATATATTAACTATATCTAGTTAGATTGGTTTCTATTATTTTCAAGAAAGTTTTGTGATTAGCCCCATATGACAGTAGAAGAGCCCAATCTCAAGACAATCAACAAAAATGAATAAGCTAGTTAGGCTATACAATATTTTATTTTTCTACTGGCTAATGATAAGTTCTATAAACTACTTGGTAAAAATGTATCATAATCTTACTTGCTAGTACTCTGTACAAAGGAATACACTTTTTGAATGTTTATTTATTTATTTTAAATACTGGAACCTCTCAAAATACCTTGGGTTTTACTAGTTAGATTTCTTTTTTAAAGACTAAGATTTCAAGTCAAATCCCTCTGGCTCCTTAAACCGACCAATTACAGATCTCAAATCAAACCCCACTTGGTTACTGTTTGGGATTTAATCCACTCAGAGTAGATGCAAATAGCAATTGATTTCTGTTAAGGCCAGAAACCCTAAGGGTTTAGACTAGATAAAAGAGACAATTCTTTGCCACAATTGTTATCTTTGTTGTCACAATTGAAGGGTCTTTACTTTAGTCAAAATGAAACTAGTTAAAGACTTTAGCTTAAAAATGCCAACTTTTTCCTCTGCACCTAGGGCCATTTGCAAGCTTCTTGCCCAGAGACCCAGATGGATCTGGAGGAGAAAGTGAAGCTGGTGACTTTGCTTAGCCCAAATTCACTTAAATACAACTGATTTGCATGTCATGACATCACTTCCATGACAATGATCCTCTTTGAGAATTAAGGAGAAACAATAATAACTTTGCCTATCTGAGAGATAATCAGTCCTTCATTTTAATAAAGCCCACCTCTAATCCTGTTAATCAATTAGATTTGCAAGCTGTTTGATACACCTCCTCTTTGGAAGGTTATACATACTGAACCCACCGCAAG
This sequence comes from Sminthopsis crassicaudata, assembly GCF_048593235.1. Taxonomy (NCBI): domain Eukaryota; kingdom Metazoa; phylum Chordata; class Mammalia; order Dasyuromorphia; family Dasyuridae; genus Sminthopsis; species Sminthopsis crassicaudata. Next base: position 35,340,143 of record NC_133622.1, read on the forward strand.
ATGGTTCTCTTTAGTCTAAAAGAAAGGACCAAATAATTATTTGGTCCTTTTATTAATTTTTATTTTTTAATTTCTATATTTTATTAATTTATTTATAATTTTATTGTAATTTTTATTAATAAGCTTCTTGTTTAATGATTACCCAGAAATTATGTCTTTGGAATCTTTTTAAATGTCACACTGGGGGGACCTGAAATAAGATCTTTAATCGTTTATCTGGTTTATGAAAATGCCAATCTATAGAATAGTCCTATTGATGGAGTGAATGGACTCCAAGGAAAGACCATGTCCCTAGCAACAACTCAATACCTAAGTATTAACTTATACTATCTAAAGATTAAACTATAGAAGTCAACTCCTGAGAGTATCTTATATAAACAAGACAGCTAGGACCAACAATTAACTTACTGCCATACATAATATCATAATTAGCTCAATTTGTTTGGAGTTTTTCCCCATAAAAGGCCCCACCTTTTTCTTGTTGATTGCTAGTTCATTAGAAACTTTTGTCCACCTATTAAAACTTAACAGTAAAGCTTTCTCCTTGACCTGGAGATGGTTTGAACTTCTGAATTAATTCCATAGACTCCTCACTTTCCTGACTTGATGAATCTCATGGGCTTCACTGATTAAAAAGCTGATAGAAAACAGAATGACCATTACATGTTTTATAAGTGAGTAGCAGGTATATGCTGTTTGGTTTACTTTATAACTCTCTGTTATTGGTTTAAATACCAATAAAAGAGGTAAGTCTAAAATCTGGAGTGACTGTCATTGTTGTGCCACAGTTCTCTCTTAATGTCCTGACCCAGTTTCCCTAATTGTCCTATTCAGTTACTCTGCCTCAGGTTATAATCATTCCCCCTTAATGTTAGGATAAAGGTCTTATATCTTAGACCTTAGGCTATAGTCATTCCCTCTTAATGTGTGATGGGATAAAGGTCTTTATCCATATTAGACATCATTAGAATATCTGAAACCTCTCCAGTATTTTCCTCCATTATGTCATTCTCATCCTAGGTTCCTCCCCCCATTAGGTCATCCCCATCCAGGTACCTCCCCCATTTATGTCATGGGTCTGGTAACCCTATAAAAAAAAAAAAAAAAAAAAAATTGTATCCTGACATTCAGGGTTGAATTCTTTGAAAGGATAGTCTCATGCAGCACTGGAACGAACCATGGATCCATTTGGTCCAAGCAAATCTCAACTATTTAATAAATTATTAAATTGTTCTCTAATCTCTGTCTTGCTCAGTTTCTCTGGCATTACAATATACTGGACATATTCTGACTAGTATAAAAGATAAGACTCAGCACACCTTCTACTTGCAACACAGAGTGAGAAAGGTGACCTCAAAACTACTTAAGACTTATACATCTGAATTAGCTAGTCCATTGAAATTACAGTTCTGGATCATAACATAACATAGTCCAACACAAAACAAACAAACAAAAATGCTTAAATGGATATCTTGTTGAATAAATTACATATACCCAAAAAACTACCATCTTTACCACCACAAAACTATGCTCATGTTGTTTGTCCAGAGGAATGAAGGTGGCAAATAGAGTTCGCTCCTTTGGCATTTCTTATAGCTATAATTAATTGATTTCAAGATATCCATAGATATAGGTTCGGATCATATTAGTTTCCCAACATTTAGAGGTAAAACTGTATTGTACTTAATTAAGGAAACAATTTTTACAAAGCTGAAATTGTTTGTCATGCCTTTTCAATATGCATAGTACCATGAAATGTTAATCATATAAATTTAAGTACTTACAGGATGCCAAAGTACAAAAGCATGTGACCCACTTATTTACTCTAAAAATGTTCTGTAATCAACACAGAAAAAGTCTCTACCCATAGAAGTTTGCAATATAAGGCAATCTAATGTGAACCACCAAGAACTAAGCATTTGACATCTCTGGATATGACCTGTATAATTTCTAAATTTATCTTGATCTAGCTAGATTACCACATTATAGAATTTGTGTTTCAAAAGAAGTTTGTTCAGATAGTTCTGTGTATCTGTGATATCATATTCAAAAGTACAATCCTTGTTGGCTCAATTAGACTGACTATTGAAGCTTGATAAAGCTCTATCTGAAAAAAAAAAAAAATTGGCAGTAGAGTCTACATTGCATGGTCTGATGTTTGTATTTATTTATATTATTAAAATCTTATGGGAAAAAAATTCACCACTATCTATCTTTCTCATGCAGAAAATTAAGGTGTTTTCAATCATAACATGCTTTCATTGGGCTATTAGAAGGGTAACATATGCATTCCTTTGAGGAGTGTTCATATCATATTTGTACATGACTAAGTTGACTTCTAAATCGACAAACACAGTTCTTGATGTGTGTGTTTTTTAGTGAAAAATTCCCAGGATTACTACACAATTTGCATTATAACAATAGTTTGAAAATTATTTCCAATACCAGACATATTTTTCCTCATTCAAAAATGGCTGCATCCCAAAAAATTCATTTAATTACCAAAGTAAAGATATCAGTTTAAATTCACCATGAAAGAAATGGAAATGCTACATTAAAAACATTTAATTAATCTACAAAACTTATGAGTTCAATATGGAACTGAGTGGCTTTAAGCAGCAAGTAATATAAATAAGAGTATAAGAGGCCTTGAAAATGTGTACTTTCATGGAACACTTACTAAAACACCCATCTTATTTGACATTTCTTTAAATTTTCATGTGGCCAAGTTTTAAATGTTTTATGCAGGGGAATGGTGTTATAGTATCACTGGCCAGGGAATGAATTTATTTTTAATGTTATATGCAGGAACAGGGTCAGTCATTAGAAAAATAAGAGTTCAAAGTAGGCAAAATTTGTCTTCACTTCCCCATCCCTGGCCTCCATTGCTCATATACCCATGCCTCTAGGTACACATCTTTTCCTACTTTAGTTGCCATCCAATCTCAGAGAAATATAGAAATCAGGATTTCCTAAATTAAAAGGATCTCATTATTCATCTACCCCAATCTGTACTTGAAAGAAAAAATTCCCTTCCCAATATTCTTACTAAGAAGTTATCAAGGTTTTCCTATAAAACCTCTAATAATGAGGAATCCTAAAGCATACTTTTCATTTTAACATTGCTCTCCTTATTAAAAAGTTCATCTGCTCTTTAAAGTAACTCCAAATTAGCCTCTGTGAAATTGGTACTCACTGTCCCTTGTCTGCCAACTAGGAAAATGCTAAGCAATAAATCATATTTCAAAAAATTGGAAGACAACTACCATGGACTCTTCTAAGTATTCTTTTTTGCAGGATGATCATTACTAGTTCTTTCATTCTATCTTCATAATACATGATCTTTCAGACTCTAAACCATCCTGATTTTCCTTGCTATAAGAATACAGGGATATCTATCTAATGTACATATGTATATAGGTAGGTATCTAATCTACTTCTGTCTATTATTTTTTTTTTAAGAATGAAGATCCAGGGGGCAGCTAGGTGGAGCAGTGGATAGAGCACCAGCCTTGAATTCAGGAGGACCCCAGTTCAAATCTGATCTCAGACACTTAACACTTCCTAGCTGTGTGACCCTGGGCAAGTCACTTAACCCCAGCCTCAGGGAAAAAAAGAATGAAAATCCATTCTCTGCTATACCATCTTATTTGGAAGATTGAAATCTGTCAGTAAGCCTTGAAGAACCATAGTAAATGGCACTGATCTTAAAATTCTAGGGCTGCAAATCCAAGTTTATGTTGTTACAACTCCCCTAGAAGAACTGATTACCCAAGACTTTCATTACCCAGAGCTTCAGGTTGTTTGAATTATACAATCACTTATGTGGGAATATTATTGACCCATACTTTGAACCAGGTAGTAATTAGAGAAAAACGAACATTTGTGTGAGGAATGAAAGTTATTTGTAAATCATGAGTATGAGTTATTACCCCAGGAAGAATTTCTTGTATAAGAAAGCTATCTACTATGGGCATTACTACACCCCAAGGATATTGTAACATATAACATATTGTACATATTATACATATTGGTTCTTCAAAGATATGTTGTCCCAAGTTGCACAGATGCTTCTACAAAGCATTTATTGGGAAACATTAAGGCTAGAAATAAATTTTATATACATCATCTCATTTGATTATTCCTCCAACAATATTATTTTTTAAAAGCTGCAGGTCTTGTTGTTCCCATTTTATAGATAAAGAAAGTAAAGCTGAAGGAAATTAAATGATTTGCCCAGGCTTACATATTATCTAAGACACAATTCAGATAATTATACTTCACACTTTCTATAATTAGCTAAATTGTCTTTTTCCATAAGAAATAGTTAAGTCAATTATTTTAGAATCTCTTGAGTAGACATATCAATTTTTATAATCTTTGTTAAATCTCTTAATGACAATAACATGAAAAGGCTTTAAGAAGCCTCTAATTCTAAAATAGCTTGAGGTATTTTAGGATTTGGTTAATCATTGACCCTAATGTCAGATCTTAGCAAAATTTCATATTACTGAAATTAAATTCTTATTTGATGATAACTCGATGGTTACATGATTCTCTATGCTTTTTGGTTCCCATTAATTGCCTATGGGAGGCATTAAAATAATCTGTAAAATATTGATGACATTTCCACGCTACTTTAATTTTACTGTTTATCTTTAATTGCATTTTAATTAGATTTTTAAAAAATTATCTTTAATTAATTATAAGTGTAGAATTTGAAGAATAAGTAGAAATTTCCCCTAGAGGGAAAGAGATTCAACAGGCTAATGCTTTCATCTGGTATTGTAAGTTTTGAAACTTCCTGAAAGTCACATGTAGGGCATAGTGATTTAGTGGATAGGATTGCTGGGCTTGCAATTGGGAGACCTAGATTCAAATTCTCCCTTAAATGCATATTATCTCTCTGACAATTACTTAATATCTCTCAGACCCAGTTTTCTCTTCTGTTAATTGGGAATAGTAATATCTACATAAGCTTCCTCTGAGGTTTATGAGTGTTTTTTCCAAACTTAAAAACACAAAAGTGATCTACACTTATTCCTGCCCAAGTCCCATTAGAATTGTAAATAATTTTTAACCTTTAAAAAAATCAACCACCATGTTTTTAGTTTTAAAGAACTATACTATACATTGGTAGATTACAAATGAAAATTGAATAAAGGCCAGAACCTTCTAGTTAATATTAACAAAAATATTATTATAAAATTAAAATAGGTAAAGTTCTGTTTTAGACACCTTATTTTTCTAATAGGAAAAAACAAGCCCTTTCCATGTATATGTTTCTGAATGGTTTCCTGTACTCATTCAAGATATTCATGCAAGAAAACTATGAAATAAATAAAGGGAATCATAGCATAATTAAAGTTAGTTAGAAATTAAATTTCTATCCCAGCAATCTACTTTACAGATAAGAAAATGAACTACCAAGAAGTTATGTAGATTTGAAAACAGTCATGGAATCATTTAGTGTCAGAGCCAGATGTATGATCCAGGTTTGTTGTCTCTTGGGGAAGGATGCTTTCCACTTGATCTGACTAGTTTTTCCCACAATTGCATATAACCTGACTAGACAGCTACAAAATCATATTTGATCTGAACTGGAGTTAACCAAATGTAAATAGCATTTTAACAACCTCAGGATTGACAATTCAGTGTTTCAGTTGTATTTCTCCTTCCATCCTACCCCCTTTGTTCTCTCCATTAGTTCTTATAACAATTCTGTAGAAATTCAAAAACTAGCTCAAATTAAAGGGAAAAAAGAAATACTATCCTTTCATTTTCTGCTAATTAAAATCATAAACAAAAACATTCAAAAGTACCTATCTGCCATATTCAGATCAAAATTGCCATATAAATTTTAGTTCCGATCTAGTCCAGTTTCCTTAAAGAGCTTATAGGCAAATAAGGAAGGGTAACATACCACACAGACAGTTCTAATACAATTGTATGTAAACATATTAAGTAGTTTCAATTACATACAAGAAACACATAGAATAGATATGAGAAAATCTAAGACAAGGCTCAAACCAATTGTAGAGGGCTGGTTGGGAGCTAAGAAAGTTGGGATGAAGGAAATTAAAAGATCAAGTTAATAGGGAGAGAATTTTAGGCTTGAGAGATGGTTAGTGCCAAGACATAGGAATGGAAGATGAGATGTTCAAGGAATATAATCTGGGCCAGTCTATCTAGATCACAGAATATATAGAGGGGAATAAATCATAAGAATAGTAGAAAACCCAGAAGATACCAAGTTACCAAAATATTTATATTAGAAATAGAGAGATAGAGATATTTGTATTCTGTGATACAGTACAATTTTTAATAAAATTAGTTAAACATTAAAAGTATATGTACTAGTTATCCCATTAATAACATAGTTATAAATTTGTGGAATTAATATCAAGCTTATCATATATATATATGTGTGTATGTATATATATATATATATATGTGTGTGTGTGTGTGTGTGTGTGTATTTATATACATATATATATATATGTGTGTGTGTGTGTGTGTGTGTGTGTTTATATACATATATATAATATATATATATATATATGTATATAAAAACTCATTAACCATAGAAGCTCAGATTGAAATGCAATCCTTCTTTTAGAGAAATAATATAATGAATAATTATATTTTATATATAAATTATTCAAACAAATAAGATAACATTGCTGTCATTATCTTAAGAATCGAGCCTCTTGGAAAATTCCATTTGTTTCAGTTAAACAAGTATTTTACCTACTATGTGGAAAGTGATATACTAGTGCTTGGTACTAGAGTATTGTCTATAATGATTTAATTATCCTTCCATAAATACCATAGGGCTGCCTGAACCAGTCTTATAAAGTTGTAGAATATATAGTCATTTATAGTGTAAAAGACTACAACTGTTATCTTAGTAGTCTATGAAAATTATGTGTGATGAAAATATGTGTGTAAATAAGAATATCTGCATAATTTTTGTAAAATTATTTATAAAGATTTCAGGGAATTTGGGACTATTTCAATAAGATCTTAACATTAAATGGGCTCAAGTGTAATAGTTCCCTATTAAACCTTAATGTCGTTGATTTAACTGATGGCCTCTTTCAGTCATCCCTTTATTTTTATTTTTAGGGATAACATCACCTTGATGAATTTCACATTTTCACAATTACAGTAGTAGGTAAGTATATTGAAACACTTTAATCAAAAACAGGCAGTACCCCATCTAATAAAAGGAAAAGAGAAAAAGAATGAAAAATAGTAGGCAATATCAGATTAGAAATGGAAGGACATTTAGAGGTTATTGGCTTTGCCTCTTTATTTTATAGAAGAAATGAAAATTTAATTTATTTCATTTTAATTTAATTTAAATTTAAATCATTAAACACAGTGAAGATGGGAATACTGAAGGTTAATTTTGTCTCCTTCAAAAATTTTCTTGGGAACAATCAGAAATATAGTAACAAAATATATTTGAAAGTGGTATCATTACTATGGATGTCTAAAATGAAAATGAATTGGTCTTATCTTTCTAGATCTCTCTCTCTACATACACACACACACACACACACACACACACACACACACACACACACAAACACATTCCAGGAGTAGAAATTTCTTCTCCCTTTCCATTTTAAAGCATTCTTCTATCTCTAGTCTTGAATGATAGATAATTGGATATCATTGACTTTTTTTGCCCTTTAATATTAAGCAAATTGTTTTTGTTTTAAAAACAAATACATGTATAGACAAAAATCCATGCACACATGTGTACACACTTATGTGCATACACATGCACATGTACATATGCACATAGACAAACACACCTCCATGACGTTGCCAAGAAGATGATTATGTTAGACTAGATAATCATTCAGGTTCTTTCCAACTATAAATATTTATTTAACAAATACAGACTGAAACATAGTAATTTTCAATTTCTTTCTTCCTTTTCTTTTTCACTTTTTGGATTCAAGTCTGTGTACAAAATAACTAATATGGAAATGTTTTACATGATCAGATTGTTGCCCTCTGTGGGCAGGGGAAGGAGTGACAGAAAGATTGAATTTGAAACTCAAAACTTTTTTTTTTTTTAATGTTAAAAATTGTTTTATCATGGGGAGAAAATTTTTTTGTTTTGTTTTGTTTTGTTTTTTAACAAAAAGATGTTCATCTAAATCAATGTAGCAATGTTTGGCTTTTCTTTTATAATTGAGGGACTGAAAACATCTATAAAAAAGAACTTTACTTAGTTGTTTTTCCTTGCAATTAATTATAATATCCCAAGGCAAGACACCATTTAATTAACAATATGTTACTTTATAATCTTCATTCAAGAATGTTTTTGTTGAAAGCTTTTTCTCACTGTTAATATTAACTTGTGACTTACCATATTGATTGGATCAACAGGTCCAATGCTGTTAACATAAACATCAGTTTCAATTATTGTGGGCCTCACTGAAAAATAATAGCACCAAAAATAGTCACACATATGATCAGCTGTGCAAGGTAAAAAGACAAAATTCAAAATAATTGCATAATATTATTCAATTGCATTATTATTTAATTAAAATTAGGTATCTAGGCCATGAAAATAAACTTTAGTTCTGGAATCATACAACATCTATCAATTTACTATCAGTTCTATAGCCTAAACTTACAAACTTATCCAACCTGATAATGGGAAGAAAAGCAAAGAAAGGAAGAAATGGAAAGAATCAAGAAAAAAAAATGAAACATTGGAAGGAAGGGGAAAAATTTGGAAAGAAAGAAAGAGCAAAATTAAAAATTAAAATGAGAACATTTAAGAATGCAATTGTTGCCTGGATTGCATTTGTAGAACAATGCAATTGAAAAGAGACCCTGTAGGTGAATTATTTCATTACTTATTTAATGTAGAAACCTCTATTCCAATCTTCCTGACAAGAGATAGTGAAGGCTCTGCTTGAATGCATCCAATGACAGGAGTTGTTTGCTTCAAGTCAACCTATCTTAATCCTAGACAGCTATTAGGATATCCTTTTTTCTATGGAGCTGAAATCTCTAACTCACTGGTGCTAGTTCTGGCCCCATGAGAGAAAAAATAAAAAGAGTAAGCCTAATTCTATTTCTGCCTAGCAAGTCTTCAAATACTAGAAGAGCATTAATATTTGGCTAAGCTTTCTGGTGTTTAGACTAACATATTCTTGTTTTCTTCAATTGTTCATTATATAAAAATAGGAAAATATCTGTGAAATAATTTTATTGTAATTTTCTCCATCGACTATAGCATAGCCAGAACTTTTCGATTCAAATGTGGCAATGCTATTTTTTTTCTTAAGAAAGTAGAAATGACACAAAATAAAACACAGAAATCTCAAATGGACTTGACAGGTGACCTACAGAGAAAAGATCCAGACTAGAGGTAACAACTCTGTAATGAGATTGAGGAATCAATTCCCTTTAAATGTGGCTAAAAAAGGAAAAGATGCTAAAGGCTTGGGAAAAGCAAACAAATTTCAAAATCCCAGAATTTATTGTTACTGAAAAAAAAAGTTACTGGTGATATTCACACTTATTTACCAATATGCTTTCCCATCCCTATGTTTAAAAAAGAAAGAGAATTATTCAGGACTTTAGAAGTAAAATGTCAGAGGTAGAATGTAAGACTGTGCTGTGAGAAGAATTTAGTTCACACTCTACATTGTAAAATCATTAGCTATATGACCTTGCATGTCACCAAGTTCCATATTTCATTTATTCCAAATCAATTGAATTATGATCTTTGTGGACAGAATTATGATACAAGAAGTCTTTCATGAACTGAAATGTATACATATATATATGTACATATATATAATGAACTAGATTGAAGACCTTTGCAAATTAATTTAAAAATAATCTTAATAATCTTACATTTACTAAAAATATAGAAACTAAAAGTTATGAGAATATGACTGATTTTTTTTTCTGGCAGTTAAAAGAAATATTAGATTTACTGAGTTGACTTCAAGGGACCTCTTCAATATTATATGTGCATATATCAAAATAATAATTTGATTTAAAAATGTGGAAGACAATGTTATTGGATGACTGATTATAAATACTAGAAGCTGAAAAAAAGGGGCACTTCTACTCTCAAATGGAGATTGCTGCCATCATGGAAAATGTTTAGAACTGAGTTAAAATGGAAGAGAATTTTCCTAATGATAATGGCAGTGTCCTTCATATATTTGTTGATGGATAATATTGTAATGATTTTAGAAAGCAAAAGAATATTGTGAAGTCTCATAAATGAGATCCATATCTTAAAAAGATGGAACCAATTAGTCTCATGGGAAAAAAAAAAATTAAACTAAGTAGAAAAAGCATGTCTATTATCCAGACTAACAATTGTCCTGGGAGGGATCCTAAACTATTATATTGTATTGGGTCTTAATAGAAAAGAAGAAGAATTGTACTTTGAATTATCTTAGAGGGGAAAAAAAGGCTTTTAATGATGCCAACCCTAAAATAGTGAAACAAAAATCATATATCTAGTGACCAATATCATTAAGAGTAATGGAATAACATGGAAAAGAGTCTAAAAATTAACATTGAGTAGCTCTGATTGGTTTCAACTCCATGATCATCTTGCCTCATTCAGCACAAGCTGATCTTCTTAAAATCTCATTACCATATGATTTTGACTTTGCTTTCTCTCATTACCTTCATTTGCGCCTCCCCTCAGATTAAAGTAGGGGAGAAGGTAAACAAAAATTCCTAGTAAAACCTTTATAGAGTGTTCAGTACTTTCTAGGCAATTGTCCATTTTCGATCAGGAAGTCTCCTTGATTGTGATTTTATAAATATCATGTCCCATAATTTAGTGCATCTTTCTACCACTTTTTAAAAGTTGTTTTGATTATTTTCTTCCCCCAGTAATTTATAAACTACCTGAGGGTGGGATTTATAAGCTGAATACTTAGCACAGTAGGTGCTTAATAAATATTTTTTTAAAATTAATTCAGTTATTTAAAGGACAACAGAGATATTTAAGGTAGATATAAGCTACATTGTAGTGCTTATCAAGATTTGCAGGAGAAAAATCATAAAAAGTGTGTCACTAGATGTCTACAATTGCCAGAAAAGATTGAGTAGCTTTGTACCAGGAATGAGGAATAATTAATAAACATCCTAAGTTTTCCTTTTGAAAGTTCTTGGCATTTATGGTAGAATTCCTCAACTATGCAGAATTTATGGGAAGCTATGTGCAGAAAGAGAGAATGAATGAATTATGGCATGTATTCCTAGAGAGAATACCTACCTACAGTACATACAAAACTGTTGAAGAATTAAAAATACTGTCCTCTCTCTCCAAATGAGAAAGGCTAATTCATCTTTACTTTGTCCACTTCTCATATAATGGCTACAACTGTTATTTCTCCATTCTCCAAAGCAGACCAGAGGCCCAGTCTGGAAGGAGCTAAGCCACCTGTTTCTTTGGTAAAACCATGAGTCATCATCTTCATCTCAGAGATTTTCTGTCTCCATCGATGTATGATTACTCCTCTATTCCCAACTCCTGTTATTACAATATATTATCAAACCATCATAGTCTTTGCTTTTGAAATGGATTTATCCATAGACCACCTTACACTTTTACCTCTATCCTACTTATTTCCCAGACCAAAACACCCTTTTGATTTTTGTCCTAAATTTTGTCTTTCTTATTAGCTACTACTTGTACTCACAGATGTAAACCAAAATATAAACATTAGGCAAAACCTTGACAAAGTGAAAGATTTTATGTGTTAAAATAATTATTACTTCTGAAGTCATCTAAATTCAACAATTATTTATGAACTTATTGTTCAGGACCTCTCCTTGATATGGATTAAGTCTACAATGAGAAACCTGGATACATCTATTCAATGTAAAAAATATTGTGTCAGATTTGAGTATTGGGTGTCATGGGAAAAAAAAAGCTTATTGATTGACAAAATGTTTTTGTTTTCAGCTTAATTTGATTTTATAAACCAATTTGCATTTTTATTTTGTATTTATAAAAAATTCTGTGCATTTTATTATGTAGTTCTTTGATTTAAATATTTTATATCAATTTGTTTAATTCATTTTATTAAGATATACAATTATAAATGTACTTCTACTAGTGACAATAAAAATACATTATGGTCCTGATATTTTCATTTAAAAGTTCTTATTGATTATATATTGTTAAAGAAAAAGTAATATTTTCTCCCTATATTAACTTTTATTAAATTATAAGTATATTTATCCAAAAAAGATCACAGTACAAACATATTTAGTTGGTCTACCAACTAAGCATGAAAAGCAATAATTGAAGACAAATCCCAGAGCTAATCCATTTTTTATTACAGATTTTTAAAAGAAATAACCTTTATGTGTACCATTTTTTCAACCTTAAGAATCTTACAAAGTACTGAATAGCACTTTAGTATTTAACATCAAAAGGTCAGATTTGTTTTCTGTAAAAGTCACCCTTACTAGATGACACAAAGCTTTTTGGGAGCCTCAAGAACCATTTCTATTAAATGTTCATGTATTACATCTGACCTAGATACTTTTGTGGAATAAATAAAAGATAGCTTATCTATATCAATCTGCTATTGTATTTTTTAAAAAATCAATACATTCAATAAGTGCATCAATAGCCCCCAAAGCAATATAATCACTTTGGCTCTTCTGAGTCATTTTCATATTGATGAGAGTAATATATGTGTGTATGTGATATAGTGCCAACTACATATGAGGAACTGCCCTAAGTGCTTTGCAAGATCCTCATAATGAACCTAGGATTCAGGTACTATTATTATCATCCCTATTTTGCATTTGAGAAAATTGAGATAAACAGAGGTTAATATCTGTCACATTGTAGCTACATTATAAAGTTTATTGAATGGAATTTAATTCAGCTGCCTTTCTCATGTTATACATATATAGGAGTATGTATGTGTGTGTGTTTGTGTATATACATTAAGTACATACTATATCTACTCTCTCCTTTCTCTCTCTCTCTCTCTCTCCACACACACACACACACACAGACACAGACACACAGACACACACACACACACACACACATATATATATATATATATATATATATATATATATATATATATATATATATATATATATATATATATATATATATATATATGTAGGAGTAAGTGGCCAAGTGGTTAGGATTGTAGAGTTAGGAAGAACTGAATTCAAATTGAGCCTCCAATACTTAAAAGTTGTGTGACTTTGGGGAAGTCACTTAATCTACAAATATATATGTTTGGATGTGAAATGAGTCACATTTGATTGAGTCAGATGCAGTCTCATATATGTAAGAGATGACAGAGACCAGCTTCTGTAAAAAAGATATGGTTTCTCCTACATTGTAGGTTGGAATAGTCTCTTTTAATTGGCTGTTAGTTGGAACTGTTTCTGTAAATCCCTCTGAGGGAGTCATTGTGACTCTCTTTCAGATGTAATACAGGGAGTGAAGATCTTTTTCATCTGAAATCTGGTAATCATATACTAAATTGAGTGAAATAAGGGGAAAAGGCCATTTTCCCATTCTCTTTTGGCCAGGAGACTCTGAAAAGCAGGATTGGAGTATTGTTTTATTATTTTTGTCCTTTTCAGTTTTAAGTTTTGGGAATAAAATCCCAGACTCTAGTGCTCAAGTCATTGTGACCTTGAAGTTATGAATCATGGCTTATCTTTGTCATTCCAGCAGAGAGAGCTTAAGAAGCTCTGTTATGCAATCCTATGAGTGTTTGGGACTTGAAAATTATTGGAACCAATGGTATATAGGAATAGAATTACACTGTGAATCTATACCCCTTCCTTCCCAGAGACTAAGGTCCCTTACATGTCAAGGAAAATGTTTATATATTTTCTTTCACTAAGCCATTGGAATAAATATTCCTTTGTTAAAAAAAGAAAGAAAAAATGAATAACCAAACAAATAAGCAAAAAATATATACCTAATATGATTGCTAAGTGGTAAATAAAACTAATGTACTTGTAACCCTAAAGCTGGGGGGAACAAAAGAGGTAGAGGTTTGAACCAATTGTTGAGATGAGTGACATCCTCAAATCCTACCTGAAAAACCTCTGGGGAAGAGATAAAATATAGTCTTCAGTATAATGTATAGTATAAATATAGTATAATATATAAATAAGTATGGTGTATAGTATAAATGTAGTCTTTCAGTAGAAAGACAGTATAGTCACTGTTATATTTAGATTAAAAGCTACTTAATGACAGGAACTTTTAAAATTAATTCTATATTCAGTATTTAACAGTACTTGACACATAGTATATACTTAATAAATGGTTATAGGATTGGAATGGATCTCATATGTTTGTACATGCATATATGTGCATATATATGTATGTATATGGGCATATATACATACATGAACATAATTGTATTATCAGACTGTATGTTTGAAGAACTTTCCTAAAACTGGGTGTTCTTAAAATTGTGAACGGTTTTATTTTTAAGTCCAAGTCTTATTGACTATTAGTAAATATATTCTCATGAAAAATCATTAAATGTGCTGAAAAACATGAATTCATATGTGAATACCTGCAGTAAATATAATGTAAAAAAGAGACTGTAACAGATCACAGTGGTCCTCAAACTTTTTAAATAGGGGGCCAGTTCACTGTCCCTCAGACTGTTGGAGGGCCAGACTATAGTAAAAACAAAAACTCACCCTCTGTCTCCGCCCCTCAGCCCATTTGCAATAACCCAGTAGGGTCCCATAAACGTCCTCAGCAGCCTTATCTGGCCTTTGGGCCATAGTTTGAGAACCCCTGAATTAGGGGAAAACAGGTTCCTTTAGAAACTTCTAATCTAGTTAAACAGGATGATCAGGTAACTAGAATTCTATAATGACTTTCAAAGTATGTGTGTAACCATACCCAAGTCATTTCTGCTCTCTATTCCTCATTTTCACCCATTTGTAAAGCTAATGAAGGATGAAAAAACATTTACTAAATGTTCACTTCTGTCAAGCACTGTGCTAAATAATAGGCACATAAAAAGAAAAAAATAGAGCTAGATGGAGGAAGAAAACAGTAGGATGCACGTAAGGTATGATGGCAAGTCTTCCCTCCCCTCAAATTCCCAAATCCACCATAATAGGTTCATTGATGACTCAGGACTGGAGAAGAGGCCCCAAGATGCAAGGTGATGATTTTCACATTTCTTAGAGCAGTTTAATATTAAATAATTTTCTTCACAACCCTTGATTTAAGTAGTGTGAATATTTTTAAAAAATAATTTCACAGATCAGGAAATTTAGTCTATATTAATCCTTCTTGGGATTTAGACATTGTTACATACGACTAAAAGATTAAACGAACAAAGAAATTAATACCTATGGGAAAAAACTAGGCAGTAAGATAGAAAATGGAAGACAAATCTTTGGAAAATAATTCCTCATATTTGTCCATTTTCTGATTTTCATATCAATTATGCCTAAATTATTTATCAACAACTAGAGATTGGGAGGCATCAAATGAGACAAGATCTTTAAAATGTTTCATCTTCTCGAACCATCCTCTTCTTTTTTATTAGAACATTGAATAGCATAAACTATTAGTTATGTTACTGTGCAAATGACTTAGCTTTTTTATCCCTTAGTTTCTCTATTTCTTAAACAGTGAAAAATGCACTAGCTAAAAATAAATGAGATGTAGAATTCTTTGGAGGAAATGATGTGTCAATTTTAAGGTAACAACTCTTTTGTCCAACTGCTCTCAGTTTTCCCCAAGAACAATATGTGACTAAATTTATAGAGATTTTAATATGCAATTAATATGCTTATAATTATTAATTTGTTAGTTATTGGGATACAATTGGAATTATAAAATGACATTTCTTCATAGTTAAAAAGATACAAAAGGATTATTAATTTTAAATCATGAGACTTCTCAGATAGAATCATTTGGCTTTGGACAATCAGTCAATACCAAGTATTGCTTATATCATCTTTAAAGAATAGATGCTTACTATCTATTTCTTGTGAATATAGATTTTAGCACAGTGCAAATTCTAGTCCAGTTATTAGCTCAAAGATGTATATTTTCTGACTAGTCAGTATGAAGTCCACTTAATAAGTTTGCTAGTTTAATATACAAATTGTGTTATACTCTTGTAATTATAATATTCCTAAGAATAACATACAAATATATTTATGTTATATATATAATATATATTTTCATATAGCATGTGTATATACATTTCTATGTGTTTCTGTATTGTTTATATTTTTACATATAAATCTTGCAAATATGAATACATGCTTTTATAAGCCATACATTTTGTTGTAATAAAGTTCAAGTTATTGCATTCAATTCACATTCCACAGATTAAATTATAGTACATATTTTCAAGTGTTTAGTTATAGATAGTATTCTAATTTTTCTTATTTTCTGATTCATTATGTGGGAACTCTATTGTATATGTAATTTTCTTTTCTCTAATAATACAAAATAAATGTCTTGTAATTCTGATGGTGCTTTTCCATGCTACAGAGAGAGAGAGAGAGAGAGAGAGAGAGAGAGAGAGAGAGAGAGATTCACTATACATAATTACATATATGAATAATATTTCATATTCTACAATATAATTTGAACTGCAGTTTCATGGGATTTTATTCATAGAGTTAGCCCTTATTTTATATGAACTATTCACCTACCTAGATTTATTTTATAGCTTATAAGTATGTTTGTACGTTTGCATAAAATGAGTAATAAAATATGTGGGTTTTGGTGCTATAGTCTAGTTCAGGGACGTTTGTCCTTTAAGTTGCTCTTGTTCTTTTGTTTTACTCTAATGAAATTCCAGCAGTGTGGTAATGTCTACAAACCTCTTCTTGTAATAATGTTTTTGAGTGCATAAAATAAAAGCATAAGAAATCAGTTGTATTGAAATAGCTTCACATATATATGTGCATATGTATGCATATATATACAACATACACAATTATAACTGCTATATGTATATATTTGTGTGTGCTTATTTATTTAAAGAGATGTCAGATTAAGAACTCCAGTATCCATTAAAGATCTCATTTCTCAAATTTGGAGAAAACCAATCCAAATTTAGAAAAATAAGAGTCATTCTCTAATTATGAAATTGATCAAATGATATATACAGCAAATGACACAAGGCAATTCAAAGAATTAATGATGAAAAATCTAATCATATTTTCATTTTTTTCCTAACATTTTTTGCACTGTGGCTAATATGGAAATACTTTGCATCACTTCATTTGATATTGATTGTACATATGATCAAATTGATAAACTCAATGAGTTGATGGAGGGAAGAAATTTAGCTTTCAAAATTAAGAAAATGATAAAAGATAAATATATATTTTTACAAAAAAAGTACTTGTGCTTTAGAAGGTGGGAAGACAAACATTACTATGAGAATAATTAAACTGAAATTTGAATTTATCTTGCTAGAATGTTTAAAAACTATTGAAATTTATGTATGAGTGGACAGAAAAATATATAATTGCTCAGTGTTTGCAATTCATTACAAGCCATTACTTTTGTGATAAACAAAACTCATTTCATCAAGGATATTAGATGAGAGATAAGAGAATACTGAAAACATAGTACAGATAGTTTTCTGCAAAGTGTTTGATAAAATCCTTTATGAACAAGTCATAAAATTGCTGAGACAATTGCTTTGGAGCTAGAAAGGGCACTTAGAATCACTTAACTAATTCCTCTTATTTTTCTGATGTATATAAATCTGATGTGACTTGAACAGCATAAGTTATTTAGTTATGGGTGGGATTAAATAGAAAATCTACACAAATCAAAATCAATCATCATTATTATTCCACTACTACTACACTAAGGTATTTCCTAAAAGGAATGTCAACCCCTCCCTAAGAGAGGATTCCATTATTAATGGATTGCTGTCATGTTTTGATGAGGTTTTCTAAGAAATGCTTTAAAGATTTAAGTTTTGTTCTATTCTGGATAAAAGCATAGATGACATGTTTATTAGATTTTCCAGAATGAATAGAAAATATACTGAATTAGAAAATTTGGATCCAAGATCCTATTGTTGTAGTGATGAATTAAATGTGAAGTCCCCCATTTCATTAAAATAATAATTATTACAAAGATTTAGCAAGAGAATTTCTCAGTGGTGATATCAGTTATTAATGACAAGACAACAAAATATGTTTTAAAAATACAATAAACTTTATGAACTTAGTTTCAATAATTGAAAAATAATTTACAAAATAAGGCATAATAGACTCTTTTTATATTATAATCCATTAAAGCCCTCTCTTAACACATTCTGTTTAGCTATGGTTTCTTCATTTCAAAATAGATATCAACAATGTCTAAATAATCAAAAGAAGGTAAAAAGGATAATAAGGATGCTGTTGTCTATGCCACATGAAGAATAATTGAGGAAACTTGGGATGTTTATCCTGTCTGGACAATAGGAACTATGTAAAGAATCAAAGATTTTCTTAAGTATTTGGATTTCTAAATCATGGGGAAAATAAATCTTAGTCTGAATGGTAAATAATAAATGAAACAAATGGGCATGTTGTAGGAAAACAGATATTGGTTTTATGCTAAGACATTTCTCAATAATTAGAATTCTAAGATTGGAAGGACTTCTTTAAAAAATAATAGATTTCCCAGCACTGAATAAATTACTGGATATAGTGGTCAAGATGCTTGACCATTTGTTAATGGTACTGTCAAGGAAAGACATATGTAAGATAAATGATCTTACTAGATATCTTCTAAGTCTTTATCAATTGTGTTCTATGAGTTTGTGCTTTTGAAAATCAAGTGTTTTTGAAGTTGTTGCAATATCCAATCTTAGCTTCTCTTCTATAGAATCAATTTATAGGTGATTATAAATATATATAGATGATATATACATATATAGATGATAAAAATTCTAATATTTCAGTAATTGTAATCATTTGAATAAAGATCAGTTCCAAAATCTTCTTGAGTCACATTGCAATGTATATATAATTAGCTACCTTATCATGTATAAATGTATATAATGTATGTATATTATATATTTATCTAATATATAATGTATGTATACAATGTATATGTACCTAGCTATCCTTAATACTTAAAAGGCAAAACAAAATGAAATGGAAAATAAATGAATCTACTTTTCATTTCTCTGGAAAGTAAGAATGCATGCTATAGTTTATTTGAAAATATCCCCAGAATATCACATATATCCATTTTGCATGACTTTGTAATGATAGGTTATTTTTCAAAAGTATAGAACTGGTGAATGCTTAACAAGATGATGAAAAAAGTGGTGGGAGTGGTAAACGATTTCAGGAAAACTCAGTTCAGGGTCACTGTATGCTTTCTGACTGATTGTCTAAGGACTTGCCATTATGAGCAGCTAGCTTTCTAGTATCAATTAGTTATTTTTTTTTAATATTTGAGAAAACCACAGAAGCTTAAAGGATATTTCAAGAGAGAAAGAAAGAGAGGAAGAAAGAGAGAAAGAAAAAAAAGAGAGAGAAAGGAAGGAAGAAAGGGAAAAAGGGAGGAAGGGAGGAAGGAACCGGATTGTTTAGGAATAAATAATACTTAATGTGGGCAGCTTAAATAAAAAGAACAAAATACATAAGGAAGTCATAATTAAAGAAATTGAAACTCATGCACTTGGCTCTCATGTGACTGGGGAGAATAGTAATCTCTGGTTTAGGAATAGAAAGAAAAAATCCACTTCCAAAGTCAATTTAATTCTGCCATAAATCAGACTCTTATAAAGCCATAATTTCCCAAAGGTGACAATATGAAATCAACTTTCAATTTTAAAACCACTATCATATAGTTAAAATACTAGTTCCTATCCCTGGATGGTATATATTAAGAACAAATTATATACATTAATGTGTAACTTCATGAAAAAAGAATTTCTGTGGTGAGGAAAATCTCTCTACAAATGCAGATTGATACCTTCTTTATATTGTGTAGTTTTAAAGTGTAACCTAGAGCTATTACAGTTAGAACAGAAATCAATACATAAGGAACACATAGTTTCTTTGTTTAAAATGTGGTATTTGTTTTCTTGTGTTTTTATATATTTTGTCAAATATTTTCCATTTGTATTTTAATGTGGTTTGGGACACAGAAGACTTGTGGGTTACATGTGACCTATATGCTGTGCATTCTATAACTCTGACCTAGAGCATTGATTGAGTTAAGTGATATGTCCAAGATAACAGTTGGAATGTGACAGGGTCAGGACTTGAAATCAAGTCTTCTGTTTTTGAGGCCAGTTCTTTTTCTTTTTTCAATCTACATAATGATGCTTCAAATATAAAGATATAAATGAGGGAGAGGAAGAGAGAGAGAAAAAGAGAAAATCAGAGACATAGCTAGATGATGGGTCTGTAGATCTGACGCCTTCAATGTGTATATGCATACATATATGCACACACATGTATACACACATATTTCTCTTTATGGATATATACATATATACATATGTATATGAACCTATAAATTTATAGAACAATGACATATACTCATTAAATATCATATGATATATTGAAAATTATATCTTAATTATATACACTCAAACACAAACATAATATATGAATATACATATAAAGTTCTATATCTATCTACCTAACCATAAAATGCAGTGAAAAACCCTCTGGGAATTTTCTTTTAATATGTAAATATGAAATATTAATGTCTTCAATTATATTATAATAAGTAGAGTTTTAGCTGTCTAAAAAAGTTTAAAATTTAGGCTATTTTTTCCTGGTGGTTTGGTAATTTTTTTTTGCTATAATATTAATAAAAAGTCCTTATTTCAAGTTTAGGATTTTTATTAAATTCACCTATTGAAACAACATCTCTCCCAAGTGCCAGGCCATTCAACCGATTCCACTGTTAGAACCAGGAGATTCCACTATGACTGGCAGGTGCCAGAATATCACTCTTTACTTCAGCAAATTAATTACATATTTGGATTTGAGGCTTTCAATCAAAACAATTCAGTTTTTACTTGTCACTAAGATACCAAAAGTTTCTGTTTCCTAAAAAGAAATTTGTAAAATAATGCTCATCTCTGCAATTAAAAAAGTTATTTGCCTTTTTTACATCATAATTTCTGAGTAGGCTCTCCCATCAAACTATTCTTTTTAAGCAAGAAAATTGTTTAAGAAAAAGCAAAGCAAAAGAGCAACTATATCTAAGAGTATCCTACATTCCACTTTGCAATTCTTGTCATTTTTATTGAGACTTTAGATCCAAGAATGATCTTTCTTCTAGAAATGGATTGTTAGAAGAATCTTGTGGTCTGAATATGACAAAATCAAATTTTCTCATTTACCCGATAATTAAAAATAACTAACTCTGTAAGGTGAAATGTCTTAATTTGATAGGAAAGAATAAAATGAACAAATAAATAATTTATTCAGACCTTAAGTGGTATACCTTTCCATTTAATGGGATGATTTTATTAATGGAAAAATAATTACTAATTATTGAGGCATCTTAGAACTTAGTTTTATATAAAGTACATATTCTGTGTATGTATGTGTGTATATATATATATATATATACACATACATACACAGAATATGTACTTTATATATATATATATGAATATATACATATATGTATTACTTAAGCCATTGTGATTTATAAAGTCAACCATTTTATACATGGCTTCATTTTTCCTTAAAATAATTAAAATACCATAGTAATAAAATAAGCTCACCTCCTATATCAGGCCGAAGTTTGTTATCATAGCCTTGAAGTAAAGAATTCAGAATGTGTGTGACATCACCTTCATGTATCTTTGGTGCTAATACCCAAGTTTTGTTCACTGTTAAATCCTCATCATCTTCATCATCTGCCTTGTCCACACTAAAAATGGAATTTAAAAAAATAAGACAAATGAAATTAATCATTTTATGTAATAGAGAATTTTTTAAGATAATTCTATCTTAGGAATTTCTGTAAAGTAATGCAATGAATTATTGTCTTCTAATGCAATCTCTTTATGTGCTATTCAATTTAGAATTCAATATGTGAAACTCAATAAAGTGCAACGTGGAATCAATAAAAATAACTCACAAACAACTTAAAATAAGAGGGAAATAAGGTATAAGAGAAGAAATCTTTACAAATTATCCTAAAATAACCTACCAACAAAAAATATAGAACAGAGAACAAATAAGGAGAGTTGACTAAAAAAGTTTAATATAATTGCCTGAAATAATACATATATATCAATTTCATGTCAGAAGAATGACTGCAAAAAACTATCACAGTAGATAAAAATAGACATATACCATACAATTATAAATGATCCCTGTTGTTTAAGCTTTGATCTAAAAGATGGGATTCTTCAAGCTGCAACAGCTTAGAACTATTAGATAATACTCTAGGTTCCTAACTTATTTTGCAGATGATGAATTAATGTTCAGAGAGGTTACCTGACTTGAACAACTGAATATGATTCATTAGTAGACTTTCTGTTAGATTTTCAAACCACTGAAAAATAGTAACTTCTAATAAACATTCTACTTATTTTTAGTTTGTTACAAAAAAGACAATGGTTTAGGTGTTGATCTAGAAATCATATCTACAATTGCAAAAAGGTCAAAAAATGCCTACAAGTAATTTTCTTTCCATCAAAGTAAAATGTGTCTGGACTTAAATACTCCTCCAGGAATAAAAATTTCTAACTCCATTATTCATCCATCATACATCACCATGTCCCTCTGGCTCCAAAGTCACAAAAACTGCATCAAAACCATTCAATTATATTGCCCTAAACAAATCATTCATAAAGAAAATATAAATTGAAAATTAAATTGAAGTTTCTTATTTTTACATAGGAGCCTGAAAAAACTTTTTTTCATACAAGAAAATTTTCTCAGATATTCAACATGCACTGTCATCCATTAAAAATCTATTTATTTTGCAATTTGAAAAAAGGGCTCTTTTCTGAAATGTTTGTCTAAGGATTAAGAACTTAAGACACTGGGTTTGATGTTTGTTCATTGGGGATCAAGTTCATAGCTTTTCTTTCTTTGTGGAAGACTCTCTAATGGTGCTTTCAGACTGCCTTTCAATCTGTTCTTCTATACTTGTTTTTTACATTTTAAGCAAATGGTATTCTGGAAAAATCTTGGTGTTATTAAACTAGTAAGTAAGAAAATGGCTATTTTAAATTTATTTGTACTATTTGCTGTGTTAGGATGTGGTATCCTCTAGGGTATCTCTTATTTGTCCATCTTTTTTTAGTTTCTTTTCCTGAATTATATGGAAATTAGATATTTCAATTAAGTTATGTCAAATAATCATTTTGTTACAGAAAGCTGTAACTAATTTACATTGTAAAATTTTCTTCTGGTTTTCTCTTATTGAAAAAAAAATTATAATTTTCCTTCTAATTTCCTATTTATTTCTCTCTTAATCTTGTTAAATTCAAAGCACAGAAACTACCAAAATATTGACAATTCTTCCTGGTAGTTTCTTTAGGGAACTTTCCCATCTAATTAGGCTGCAAAGTTCAAGTTCACTTGGGATTCCAGCAACTCTACTGTTCTGAAGGTCAAGATTTTGTTGTTGTTGTTGTTGTTTTCATTATTTAATTCAGGTTGAATTATCTGGTTTCCTCAGGCAAGATTTTAATGCTTTGACCAATTAAAATCAACTATGGAGATCTACAAATCATAAATTTTATGAGCACATAATGCTATAGTAAATATAGTAACTTATGGTATATAAAAATGTATATATTGATAAAAAAAATAAGGATTATTTTACTTTATCTAGTGTTGGTATAAATATTTGGGATATGCAAATGTATGAAAATTTAGGATCATTATTTTCAGGGCAGCTAGGTGGTGGATAGAGCACTAATCCTGAAATCAGGAGGATCTGAATTCAAATCTAATCTGGAACACTTAACACATTCTAGCTGTGTGACCCTGGACAAGTCACATGCCTCAGGGGAAAAAAGAATCATTATTATCTTATATTGTAGTTTTCTGAATATTTTAATTTCAATGACTTCAAAAATCATATGATTTCTTGTCAATTTAAGAGAGAATATGAATTTCATTATTATGATGCTTTTCAAAATCTTTTAATATCAGCATTGCAATTATTTCCTTAGACAAGCAAAGTAGCAGGTACATGTAAAGAACCTGGCTTGGGTTTTAAGTGAATGAGCAAAAGGAAATGGTGTGGTAAAATATTATGCACATACACGTACATGTTAGCAAAGACTTTTTGAATGTGTGTGGCAGTGCACATGAATTCTTGATGCTGTGGAAGTAAAGCCCCTCGGATAACTTGAATTTATGAATTATGAAACTAATTTTGAGGTAAAGTTGATTCAATGACTTCATTGTCAGGCAACAATATGGTGAACCTCCTGGGACCTAGTAGAAAAGAGGGGCCTGCTACTTATTGAGGCACCTTTTATTTTCTCATATAATTAAAGTTAAGATAACTGGTAATTTTCCCAGGATGCATTGGATGACTTTAAGGAAATCCAGGAAACCAGGCAGCAGAAGAGATAAGGGAGAAAATCTCATACAAGAAAGACAACTAAGAAAAATACATAAGTTTAAGAGACAGAATATATTGTGTGAGAACAGAAAGGAACAAGGAGGCTTGATACATAAAATCATAGAATACAAGAAGGGGGTAAGATATAGAAGAGTGGAAATATTGAAAGAGGCAAGCTTATTTATGGTCCAGATACCTAGAAGAGTATCTACAATGAATAATAAAGGAGTTTTATATGAAGTGTCAGTATATTTGATCTCCTGTAATTAACAAAATAATTTTATTATATGTTAATTATTCTCCTGGATATGTGATAACAATACTGGAAAAATACACAAAGTTTAAATACTTAAATAAAAGTATTTACCATCTTTGATCCTAGGACCCTGAAGTTCAAGCATGCAAGTCACATTCTGGCAGAGATGTTATGGTCCAAAAATCTTGAATGAGGCATTTCTTTGTGGACATGGCTAATGTAGGAATTTATTTTACTTGACTATTCATTTAATAAGGATTTTGTTTTTATTTTAATTAGAGGGGAATGAGAAAGAGTTTAAGGATAGGATTCCAAAACAAAACAAGAAGAAAATTAAAATGATGCCAGAAGAAATCACAATCAGGAAATTTCGGAAAATTGTATATATTTTAATCTCAAAAAGAAAAATAAATACTGCATGAGAGACTGAAAATTGTGTTATTCAGTCCATTCTTGTTATATGACACAGATTAAAATGATAATTTTATTTTGTATTTAATTTCAAATATATGTACATAACAAATATGATAAACATACATGTAGACAAGCATGAATGTGTTTATGCACATAAGCATATATACATCAATGTTTATAAATCTATGCTCATATACATTGTCATGGGTGCCTGTTTATCTTCAAAATTCCTCCACCTGTATTTACTTGATTCATTCATCAGCTCAGAACATAACTCAATTAGTGAGCCAATCAAAAAATATACTTAAGTGCAAACAGTCTTCCTCTGCCACTGGACCAACCATTGGATAAACTACAGTAACATTGCACAGAAAGACAAAGTCGTAATTTTGCTCCTTATATTTCTGGTCTTAAGCACCAAAAATAACCTTGAAATCCTGGGGCACAGGATAGAAATGGGTGACAAGCTACTTATTGAGACAGCCCTCTTGTTTCATATAAACAATGTAAAGATGACAAATGATATCCTTACATAAATTGGATGGCTTTAAGGAAATCTAAGAAATCAGTCATCAGAGAAAATCCCATGAAAGAAGGCCAGCTAGGAAAAAATACACAAGATGAGGAGACAGAGTTATAAGAGGCTCCTTCTAAAATACTCCTCTTCAAAAGGTGTCTTGAACTTAGCTTAAATTCTCCATCTTTCAGGATAAAATGCTTCTTTTTATTCATTGAAGATAATTCTAGATTTCATTTTCTTTTTCCTACCACAGTGAACTATTGATTCATATGAGTTTATAGTCTACAAAAACCCTTAGATCTTTGGCTGGAGTGTTTCCTAATTTTTTTGCAACCAGATTCAGAACTTCATAGCTCTATCTATGCATTTATCTATGTAGGTATATAAATATGTCCTTATTGAATTTTATATCAACAGATTCAACTTTGTATTGTAGCTCCTTGAAGACTTTTTTAAGATTCCAATTATTCCTTCTTAAATATTAGCTCTCCTTAGCATCACATTATTCAAAAGCATAACAATTTCACTCATATATTCATTGAAATTTTTTTCTTTGTCTTGTTTTTATTTCAATGATGAACAGTGCTGGATTGAAAACAAAAATTACTGAGATATTACTAAAATATGGTACTTATATTTTGTCTTTCCTTCATAAGGTAACACTCTTTTTTCAAATCAGGGTTAAGGTATTTCCCCATGGGCATAAAACTAGTAAGTGTTTCAAGCTGAATTTGAACTCAGATCTTCCTTAGTTCAGAACCAGTGCTCTATCCCCTGTATGACCTAGCTGGACCACCCTTATTAGTCCCTTAATATTTCATTTACTTGTTGTCTTAAAAAGCTGTAGGCATCTTTTGAATTCAAAATGGCTAATTAGCAATTCTATAACTTGTCCATTTGAATATTTTGAAGCTTTCCTAAATATTTTCCTTAAACCTAGATATTCTTGTCTATATTTCCCAAATCTAGCAATTGATTACTATTAAACTGAATGAAATTGAATTGAACCAAACTATACTGAATTCAGCCAATGAATTCAACCAGTCTTTCCTTTTTTGATAGCCTTTATAAATGGTCACAAATATCTGTTTAAAATGTTGACCTCAAACCTGACTGGATAATTATTTATAATTTTCAGAACGTGATTGTTAAGAAGCAGGGGAAAATCCAGTCCTTTCATTGTCTATGATTCCTCAAAGTTCAATTGGTTCAATGGTTGCACATAAAATAATTTTAGTTCTCTGAGGCATAATTTTTTACATTTAAAATGAAAATTCATTTAAAGTAAGTGTTTTTCATTGTATACAATAACAATATTGTGCAATGATCAACTGTGAATGACTTAGCTATTTTCAGCAATAAAATGATCCAAGACATTGAATAAAACTCATGGAAAAATAATGCTATCCAGACAGAAACAACTGATGGGTTATGAATATAAATTGAAGTACACTATTTTTCACTTTCCTTATTTTTTTTCATGGTTTGTTTTTATCTTTTGGTTTGGTCTTCTTTTACAAGACAGATGTAGAAATATGTTTTACATGGTTACACATATATAAATGATAAAAATTGCTTATTGTTTCAGAGGAGATGTGAAGAAGGAATGGAGAAAAATATGAAACTCAAAATTTTAAAATATGCTAAACTTGCCTTTAAAAATAAAACAATAAATTAAAAATAAAGTCAGTGTTCTCAAATCATTTCTTTATCTCTCTTCACCTCTGATTCCCTCTCGTCAATGTTTCAGTTCTATGCTTTGAAAATCCAATCATTCTCTTTGACATGAGATAGAAGCAGACTGCAGACTGTGTCAAAAAACAAAACAAAACAAAACAAAACAAAAAACCCACAACTCCAGCTTTCTCTTTTGTCCATTAACATGCCCATTGGCTTGTGATTTTCATATTGTTCTAGGCATAAGTTAAAATGTGCTTTTCCTGGTCCTTTGCAGTTTGTTTTGAAAGCTTTGGCTCATTCCGTGCTTTTACCTAACTGACATTCTTCTTATAGGCCATGCTACATTTTTGTATTCATCTTTCTTTACCTATCTCTGCTTTGTTCCATTTTTGTATTTGTTCTTTTAAAATTTGAACTCATGTTGTACATATTGCTGGAGAGAATTCAACATCATTGCTGCTTCCACAAAAAAGAAGCTAGAAAGATGAGTTGGGCAGAATGCTTTTTTCTGTATAATTACACAGCTGTCTAAACTTCAGAATTACCACATCACTCTAGTAGTTGGTAGAAAAAGTAAATCTGAATTTACCATTTTAAAGTCAATTTAAGTTTAACTTCTCACTTATATTCAACTCAGATTAGAAATATGACAATTTACTACCCAAACCAGAAACAAAATCTGTATTTTTCATAAGTTAGTCATATTAATCAATATCAAGACTTAGGAGGTAGCAAGAGTTGATTAAGGCCAACAAGTTAATGTCATTTATAATGAGTAAGAAGCAGAAGTTTTACAATCTAATAGGAGAAGGAGGCAGAAAATAATCAGGGGGAGATCCTATTATTTGTATTATAGGAAAGCTTCTTAAATTATAGGTAGCATAAGTGAATGTGGGGACCAGTAAAATTTTAATAATCATAAAAGGTATCAGATGTTCTACCAAGAAATAATTCTTTATGTACAAATAAACAAGCACATCCATTTCATTCCAAATTCAAGCACATGCCACATTATTCATTGCAAATTTGTTTCATCTTTAATAAAGGGTAAAATTACATAATGCATATATGTGTGCATCAAAATTGTTTTAAAATAAATTTCTTTATGATTTATTATCAGTTAATGCTAGCTTTTATACCTATTTTATATATTAATATATTTATATATTTAATATATTTCTCTTGTGAAAAGGGATTGCAAGTTAAACAAGTTTAAAAAGTGTTATAGAAGCAGAATGTCCCTGATACAGCTTCTTTCCTCATACCCACAATATGAGAATACCTGTAAAAGAAACAATGTTATCTATGGGACCTGATTGACCTCATCTTTCTAGTGATCAATAGAATGAAAAAACACAGTCACATGAAGTCCAGACTTGTCAGACTTTTTTGGGGTAGCTAAAACTATTCAAGTCACCATAGTGATAACCTATATTGATCAGACCATAATTCTATATGTACATGAGGAGGATAACATGCAGAGAAACTCAATAAAAGAGAAAATAACTGTATTACTGTTGCATGTCATTGCAGTGTTAGGAAAGTTGAGCTCCTTTTGTAAATATTTCATTGACTTATGGGTATTTCATTTCATCCCAAAACCAAACTTGACCTAAAAAAGTGCTAATGTTATAGCTGAGCTAACCAAGTCTCTCATTCCTTTTAAAGCATGAATTGTTTTAAAACAATTGTTTATTATTTTTAAAATATGATTTTTTTCTCTCCAAAGATTAAATGGATGATACAATCATCTTTCTACTACCACTTGTTTGTTTGAATCTCATAATTCCATTGGTGTATGAACCTTCCAATGTGATGACTCTCTTCTAATCTAGATTTGTAAATCATCTGTAATTTCAATCATATATAATTTGCTGAGAGAATTTAAAAAAAATTAAATGGAGAACAGCAAGGACATGTTAGAGATGGAACTTAAGTTTAGTCCTCCCATAGACCTAAAATTGCATGCATGATTCCTCTAACCAACTAGCTACTATAAGACATATTTACCTTTACTTTCCCTAATAATTATGAAATTTACCCATAAGAATCAAATATTTATCTAATTAGTCAACTTATAAAAATATCAACTTCAATGTATAATTATTAATATTTACCTAATAATTACTTATAGCACCAACATAAATTTCTCTGATAGTGCAGCATGTGTAATGAAAAATCATTTGGACCTATACTCAGAGAACCTGAATTCAAATTCTTTTTAATCTCCCCTTTAAGATCAGGTGCTCTCTCCTCAGACTACAAACATGTCCAATTTTATTTTACTCTGAAGGAAAGGGAAGGGGAAAGAGAAAAGGAAAGGTAAAGGGAAGAGAAAGGAAGGCAAGGAAGAAGGGAAGAGAAGGGAAAGAAGAAGGAAAGGGAAGGGAAGGAAGAAAGAAAGGAATGATTTTTCATCTTCATCCTCCTGAATGAAGTCACACTCAGACAAAAGGTAGCCATTTTTAATCAGTATTACATTAAACAAATTGATGGACCACTCCAAGCTTTTATTTTCTTATCTTTAAAATGGAAGACTTGCATTAATATTCACAAAGATGCTTTCTAGATGTACATCTATGATTTTTGCCCTCCATATCATATATCAGGAGGTGTATGAAAAGCAATCTTTTGAATATAATCACCAATGCCACTACAATAAAAAGACACTTAGCTGAATTGCCCTATAATCCACTATCTCAAAATATAACTATAATAGTCTGAGTAGAGTTAAATTAAACAGTAACTTGTTAAGATCCGTAGAATGAATTTCTTTAGTTTTGGCAAGACAAATATTGCCACCTGTATTCTCCCTATGATAATAACAGACCCTATTATCTCTCACCCTTTCTTGTCAAAATGTCCATTGAGTCCCTTCCTGGTTATTATAATATAGACAAACATAGACAATAGATAATAAAGACAAAAAAGGAGGGGCTAAACAAACTTTTCTACTGGTTATTTCTTTTCAAATAAGGTTAGGACATAGTCACATATGAGAGAAACAAACTTATATCCACATCAACTTAGATATCTATGAACATGTAGGCTGGTATATTAATTTCCTGTTTCCATTATTCCCCACAGAGAAGTCAGACAACCTTTTTTAACCAATAAGAAAATCACGTAGTTTTGTTTACCTGAAAATTATACTTTAACCCCAATACTTTGTCTTATGTCCTTCTATTTTATCTTCCAGTTTCCAAAAAGTCTTAGAGTTTGAACATAAGAAGGTTTCCTATGGGATTTCAACTGCATTAAGCTCAGGTAAAGCTAACATTTTGAGTTCAATAATTGCTAGTTACATTGTCCTCTAAGATTATTTTCTTTAGTTAATCCATCCCATAGTGATTTATCCTAGATTGTAAGAAAAGAAGGGAATCACCATTTATAGACACTAGAGTATTCATTTGGACCAATAATTTTAAAAAATTTGATACAATTCTAAATTATGGTTCCGGATGTAGCATGATGCTACTTAGAAAAATAAAAATGGGAATATCTTTTTTTTTATATAACTATAATAATTTATTAAATATAATAAAAGTTTAATTTAATTTATTAAAAAGTATTTTGTCCATATATTACAGTATAATTTAGATACAATTATATGTGTGTAGAAACCGAGATTTTTTGTTGCACAGGAAGCAATTGGATTCAGAAGGTAAATAATAGACAGTTTACATTCATTTCCCCCAGTGTTCCTTTTCTGGATGTAGCTGGTTCTGTCCATCATTAATCAATTGGAATTGGATTAGTTCTTCTCTATGTTGAAGAAATCCACTTCCATCAGCATACATCCTCGTACAGTATCATTGTTGAAGTGTATAATGATCTTCTGGTTCTGCTCGTTTCACTCAGCATCAGTTGATGTAAGTCTCTCCAAGCCTCTCTGTATTTCTCCTGTTGGTCATTTCTTATAGAACAATAATATTCCATAACATTCATATACCATAGTTTACCCAACCATTCTCCAATTGATGGACATCCATTCATCTTCCAGCTTCTGGCCACTATGAAAAGAGCTGCCACAAACATTTTGGCACATACAGGACCCTTTCCCTTCTCTAGTAGTTCCTTGGGGTATAAGCCCAGTATTAGTATGGCTGGGTCAAAGGGTATGCACATTTTGATAACTTTTTGGGCATAATTCCAGATTGCTCTCCAGAATGGTTGGATTCTTTCACAACTCCACCAACAATGCATCAGTGTCCCAGTTTTCCCACAGCCCCTCCAACATTCATCGTTATTTGTTCCTGTCATCTTAGCCAATCTGACAGGTGTGTAATGATACCTCAGAGTTGTTTTAATTTGCATTTCTCTGATCAATAGTGATTTGGAACACTCTTTCATATGAGTGGAAATAGTTTTAATTTCATCATCTGAAAATTGTTCATATCCTTTGACCATTTATCAATTGGAGAATGGCTTGATTTCTTATAAATTAAAGTCAATTCTCTGTATATTTTGGAGATGAGGCCTTTATCAGAACCTTTAACTGTAAAAATTTTTTTCCCAATTTGTTACTTCCCTTCTAATCTTGTTTGCATTAGTTTTGTTTGTGCAGAAACTTTTTAATTTGGTGTAATCAAAATGTTCTATTTTGTGATCAATAATGGTCTCTAGTTCTCCCTTGGACACAAACTCCTTCCTCCTCCACAAGTCTGAGAGGTAAACCATCCCATGTTCCTCCAATTTATTTATGATTTCGTTCTTTATGCCTAAATCTTGGACCCATTTTGATCTTATCTTAGTATGTGGTGTTAAATGTGGGTCCATGCCTAGTTTCTGCCATACTAATTTCCAGTTTTCCCAGCAGTTTTTGTCAAATAATGAATTCTTATCCCAAAATTTGGGATCTTTGGGTTTGTCAAAGATTAGATTGCTATTTTTATTCACTATCTTGTCCTGTGAACCTAACCTATGCCACTGATCAACTAGTCTATTTCTTAGCCAATACCAAATGGTTTTGGTGACTGTTGCTTTATAATATAGCTTTAGATCAGGTACACTTAGACCACCTTCCTCTGACTTTTTTTTCATTAGTTCCCTTGCAATTCTCGACCTTTTATTCTTCCATATGAATTTTGTTGTTATTTTTTCTAGGTCATTAAAATAGTTTCTTGGGAGTCTGATTGGTATAGCACTAAATAAATAGATTAGTTTGGAGAGTATTGTCATCTTTATTATATTCGCTCGGCCTATCCAAGAACATTGAATGTCTTTCCAATTATTTAAATCTGACTTTATTTTTGTGGCAAGTGTTTTGTAATTTTGCTCATATAATTCCTGACTCTTCTTTGGTAGATATATTCCCAAATATTTGATACTATCGACTGTTATTTTGAATGGAATTTCTCTTTGTATCTCTTGCTGTTGGATTGTGTTGGTAATGTATAAAAATCCTGAGGATTTATGTGGATTTATTTTGTATCCTGCGACTTTGCTAAAATTCTGAATTATTTCTAATAGCTTTTTAGCAGAGTCTTTGGGGTTCTCTAAGTATACCATCATGTCATCAAAATGGGAATATCTTGAAAGATTATTTAACACATGTTTATTTTAACAACTCAGAATTAAATCTTCCTTTTAAGTTCTTTCTGGGTAGGAATTTTTCACTAATGAATTATAGACACATATACACATATATCCACACATACATGGTAAATTTGATTTAATCTGTATATTTATAGATATGCACATGTAAAATAATTATAGCTGTATACAAATATGTACAGCATAATAATCATAGCCAACAAATAGTGCTGTAAAATTTTGTTAGATATATATTACATAGATACAGGCATATGTACATGTAAAGTCAAATCTTATATTGTATAATCATGTTTACATGTATGCACACACATACATCTATAAAATGTGTATATCATCTTGTTCATTCTTTTATCTTTAAGTGAAACAATGGCATCATGAAGTTGACATCTTGTAAGTGCACATATGCACATAAAATGAAATTTTATATAACTTTTGACAAAACTTTATTGTTGTATTCCTAGTAACTAAAATGGTAATTTACATATAATATTTGCCTAATGAATGCGTGTCAAATTCAATAATATTTTATTGTATGGTAGTAATAACTTTTTATCTTATGATTACCTTTACAAGTCATGTTAGTCCTAATCTCCTAATTTTTTTGTAGTTCACCAGCAAAAAATTTTATATATTAATTTATTTATTTGAGGCAATTGGGGTGACTTATCCAGGGTCACACAGCTAGGAAATGTTAAGTGCCTGAGGCCAAATTTGAACTCAGGTGCTCCTGAATTCAGGATTGGCACTAATCCAGCAAAATTTCAATTTTGTGAAGCTGTGGATAAATAAATTCAATTTGTTTAATTGTTGTTATTGCTGCTGTTGTTATTATTGTTATTGTTTTCCCCAGTATTACACCTTGAGGTAGTTGAGGGTTGGAAATTATTTGCAAGAGAGTGTTTCAAGTTTCATGGAAGAAGATTGTGGGGAAAGGGGAAAAAATAGAACAGAAGAAGCTGAACAGAAATATGAAGAAAATGTGTAAAAAATTTGGAGGATTTTCAACTAGTTAAATAGATCAAAATTTGGAAGTAGACAGAAAAAAAATTGATAAAATTAGGAATAAATTAAATAAAATTTGGAAAGCAAACTCCAGATCAAGATACTACTCCAGGTTATACTTCTAAGTCATAAAAAATGAAGGACATTATGGAGGAAATAGGGAATTAGGAGTAGAAACTGAAGAGGTAGATTCAAGACAAATAAGAAAGTAACTGGTAGGACAAGGTAAGTAAGACAAGGCAAGTAGAGAAACAGAAAATTAAGCAAATTGCTATTTTGGATTGGGAGGAGCAAACTGATTAAACAGGAAATTCATGCACACTAGAGAAAGGAGGTGGCTATAGCAGTGGTTAAGGAATTGTTGAAACATTTAAAAAAACTTGGGAAGTGAATATTTGCCTAAGAAATGTTTTGTCTAATATTATGAAGTTGGAGTTTAGATTCCTGAATCATGGTTTATAATTCAGTTTCCTGTCTAGAGATCAATTAAGAGTAGTAAAAATATATTTTCCTATTGTCTTTTTAATCAAATATTTAAAACGATTTTGAACTAAGAGGGGTAGGGTGGGAGAAAATTACCTAAATATATCCCCCCAAGTTAGTTACTATAAAGAACAATCACAAAGAATAATTGCAGCTGAAAGACCAGAAATTCATTGGAAATTTGATCCTAGAAATAAGTCAGTAGTAATAATATGATATAGCTTCTAGTGGAAAAATAGCAATAATCCTGAGGTTCCCTGACCTTGTTCTAATGATTTAAAGTCGCCTGGCCTTAGGAATACTATACTATAATGGAACAAACATTGTTGACTGTCAGTCTGTTTATTAGTGACAACAAAGTTCCTGAAACAATAGAAATCCCCCAAATCTATCTGTAAGCCATAAAATTAGCAGATGAACAAAAATATAAAGCTCTGGTCTCTAACTTTGTTCTATTCATTTATGTTCTTTCTCCTGGGTCTTAGCTAAATCTTTTTGAGACCAAGCTCTCTTTAATTGACATTAAAACTTTAATAAACTTTGCCCCTTGACTTGGAGTTTGGTTTAAGCCTTAAAATTCTTTTGAGACACCTCTTGTCCCTGTCTGCAACCCCAACCTTTTGTGGTCTCCTTTTGAAGCCCCACAAAATAATTTAAGGGAAGTGACTGTGGAAGGAGTGGGAGATTAAAAAAATGAAATTCTGTTGACCCAAAGGGAAACCCTTCCAGTGATGGCAAAAATCAAGAATTTTTGCCATTTCCTACGCTGTAATTGATGCAAAGAAAAAATGAACAAATGATGTAAATTTAAATAGGTGTGTGCATTGAACATGCACACCATATAAACATAAAAAGTATGTATATACATGAATTGCACATATATATACACACACATGCATTTTATCTTTCTGTGATCTTGTGTTATGTATATTTATTGTATCTATTATATATTTACATCTGTATCTACATGTATATATGTGTGTATATATGTGTATATATATATGTATGTATATATGTAAACAAATATGGTGTACATTATGTCAAACTTCAAGAATTTGAAAGGAGAAATTATACTTGATGATTATGAACTGAGAGTCCCAAGAATCAGGAATAATAAGTAGAAGTTGCAATGAGGAAATACAGACTTAATGACAGGAAAAGGAAAACAAAATTCCTAAGAATCCAAACTATTACAAAACTGGAATTAGTGGTCTGCAAAGGAAATGTGTTCCCCTACTTCAGTGCTGTTTAGTAGAAACTAGATGACAGTTTAGAGATGATTTCTTTAACTTATAGTTTGAACCAGATTTCTATGGAGGACTTTTCCCAGTCTTGAATCCTCTTAATTTATGAAGGATATTTGAATAAATATTGGACAAGAAGGGACAAAAGTTAGAGGGTTTAGAAATCAGACTAATACATGTGAAATAATCAAAGATATAAAAAAGGTTTCTTGAATACTGGAGAGATATTCTAAGATGAAATTAGGAGTTGAGGAGGCTTTGAATCAAGAAGATAAAAAAGTGTTAATAAATTGTATCTGCATCAGTGGAAACAATAAATCAATTATATCATGCATTTATCGAAGTTCTTTGAATAATCTTCCTGAGCAAATGGGATGAATATATTCGTTAATTATCATTATTTAACATGTCTTTAAATATCATTATGATAATTACTATTTTTTCACATGGAAATATCACATTGGTATTCCAGAGATTTATAATCTTAACAGTAACCTGGCTACTCATAAAATTTATACATCTGAGATGTTAAATATAAATTAACCTTCTAATATATAAACATAACACCCAAAGCCTTTAAATATGCAATCTAAGGAATGTCTGGTACTCAAAAAGTATTTATTTGTCTAAATCCAATCAAACTCTAAGTTACAAAGTTTTGAATTAATCTTAATAGTGTGTTTCAGCTTCCTATATAATACAATATTTAAATTTCAATGCTTTTTATAAAACCACTTATGTCCTAAAACCTTTCCTGTGGGCTAGTCTTGCCATTTCTATATTTAAAATACTAAAGTAACTCAATTTCTGTAGACTCAATCATAATAATAACTATTTAAAGTAGATCAATTATCTGAGCTCTGTTTGGTAGATAAATAACTAATAAAAGAGAGATAATTCTAAAATATTAATGGGAAGGTGAATCAATAAGATTCCTAGCACATCTCAAATATCCATAAAATATTTAAACATTCATAGCAAGTAGCATTAAGATTGGTGCACATTTTATTCTTAAAAAATGGAAATGGTACAACAAAATCATTTTCTCTTTGGTAGACTGGAATTGAAGGATAAAGTGCCCCAAACAACTAATTGGAAGTGTTTTATAATATCAAGTATTTATATACAGCCCTAAAGTTTGTA
The DNA here is from genome assembly GCF_048593235.1 of Sminthopsis crassicaudata. Taxonomy (NCBI): domain Eukaryota; kingdom Metazoa; phylum Chordata; class Mammalia; order Dasyuromorphia; family Dasyuridae; genus Sminthopsis; species Sminthopsis crassicaudata. The sequence goes on from NC_133622.1 coordinate 35,377,024, forward strand.
AAGAATTTTCAAAATATTATTTAATTATCCTCACAAGAATCCTGGAAGTTAGTTGCTGCTATGTCCATTTTTCAGGTGAAAGAACAGAAATTTCATTGACTTACCCAGCTAATATATAACTAGCACATAACTAGTACATGTCTGAGGGCAAATTGGAATTCAGATCCTCCTGATTCCAAATCCAGCACTTTCTTGAATAAATTGAACTGAACATCTATTTTTTCTTAATACATTCAATATACATCATAGAATGCAAGGAAAAATATTCTGTGTAGATTTAAGAAACATTTGACAGTAAGAAAGAAAATTAAGACTCTCCTTATAAGTAAGATCTACAATCTCTTCCTTGTAGATTTCTGTCTCAGAGAGGGCAGGAATTAATTTCTTTCTTTTTGATGTTAATTTGAAATATCAAATACATATCCCCAAGCATCCTCTTTGGATTACTCCCAAAATACCCAATTTTGGAAGTTAAATTATATGTGTGATAGGTTTTTAGATAATTTAGACACAATGCCTAGACAACAGCTGGACATCAGCATTTTATTGAAGAGAAAATCGTCTTGGGGTTCAGTGCAAGCTACATATAAGTAAAAATTGTGATGTGGCAGCTAAAAAAACTAACAGAATCTTCCTCTATTCTGTAGGCAGTAGGGCAACTTATATGTTCCATGGATAAAGCATGAGTTCCAATGTGGTTTTAGACACTTATTGGATGTTTGACTCTAGGAAAGTTATGTTAAGTTACTATCCCTTTCCTCTTCTGTAAGCTGCAAATAATAATTCAACTTATCTTCCAAGATCATGAATATGAGATATTGCTAAGCACTTGACAAATCTTAAGTGTTCTATCAATATTAGGTAGCTATTTAACTTATTTTGTAAACATTACATTTAGGAAAAAATATTGGTGGGCAAGAAGGTATCCAGGGGAGGTCAACTAAAATGGTGAATAATCTCAGCATTATGCAATAGGGACACCTAATTACAGGACTGAGCAAAGTATGTCCTGGAAAAACGATTTAGAGGGAAAGATGAGCCTTCCTAGCATTTAAGAAGCTTTCCTAGGGAAGGTGAGATAACTTCTATTCTGGAAGGCAAAACAGAAAGGGAAGAATCAATTGCATATGAGCTATTGGAATGCTGGCAGAAGCTGCTAATGCTTGAGGTCATTTGTTGTTGTTGCTATTGTTTAGTTTTGTTTATTTGTGGGTTGTTTTTTTTTTTTTTTTTTTGGGGGGGGGAGGAGATGAGAGCAGCAATATGAAACTTCCTAACAAAGCTATCCAAAAGTGAAATGAGTTTCCTAGAGATGGAGTAAATGCTCAAAGAAGTTCTTCAAGCAAAAGTTCAATGATGACCTTTTAATATGCTCTAGAGTTAATTTTTACTAGTTTCAATAAATATTTATATTGTATTTGATAGCTATTGATATAACTTCCAATCTTGATTTTCTATGAAAAGAAGAACACAATAAAAGAAATAAAAGCTTGGATAGCCAGGAACTTTTTCAGTCTGATGCATCTTAAAAATTCAAATATAGTTTAAATCTATAGATTAGAATTTAAATTGGAACACATGATAATATCTGACATATTATGTCACAAATAAACCACTGAGTCACAAATGTAACCACATAAATACAGCAGAAAGTATACTGGACTTTGCACAAGAATAAATATATTTAAGTCATAAATCCTTATAAGTTATATTATGTTAGGCAAATAACAATCTTTCTGAATTTCAATTTCTTCATTGTTTAAGAAGAAATGAAAATACTTGCATTGAATGCATCACATAGTTATCAGAACAAATTACTTGCAAACTATGAAAGACTATAAGAATTTGAATTGTTATTAAAATATAGCAGAACAGAAGTAAGTTATTAATTTCTATGACAATGGATATCATAAGCTAAGGGGGAACATAAAAAGGTTTATCTGTCAGATCTATAGATAATGAAAAAAATTAAGATCAAAGAGATAGAAAGCTGAATAATTTTCATTATATCAAATTAAAAAAAAAGTTTTCCCCTCTGTGTTTTCTTTCACAACATGACTAATATGAAAATATTTTATGTGACTTCATGTGGATATCCTATATCAAATTTCTTCCTCAATAAATGAGAGGGAGAGAAAAAAGGAACATAATTTGGAGCTCAAAATAAAAAAAGAAATAAAATATTTAAAAATATCTATGGCAATATTCTGGTACATTCCTTAGTAAGGCAACATTCAAGGGAACTGGAAAGAAGCAAAAATAGATATTACCATAATGAAAAATGCTAAAACAAGAAAATTCTTTAATTATGAATGCTGCCCTATTAATGACATAAGAAAGTAAGATTATAGATTGAGGTCTGGAAGATGTATTAAAGGCCATTTAGTCTTAACTCCACATTTTCTATATAAGGGGATTTAGAACGAGAAACATTAAGTTATTGGCTCAGGATTATATAACCAGTAAGTATTTGAGGTAGAATTTTAACTCGGATATTTCTGGCTCTAAGTATACCACTCTGTCCCCTGTACAATCTACATTTCCTAAATCTATTTTAGAAAAGGAAGCTCATTCCTGGGAGACATAGAAGGAAGATTCTGCTTTCATTTGGATTCCAGCTAATTTCAAATGGATGCCACTAAATCATTCAAGGAAAGAGACATTTTTCAACCATTTATTCAATGAACTTCTAAGTTTTTTACTTTGTCCTTCCTTGTCTGTTTTTTTTTTTTCTTTTTTATATTTATAGTGATCTCTACAGCTCCCAAAAGAATCATGGTTTCATCCTCTTCTAAATAAGATCCCAATCTCTTCCTCTGTCTCTCTTCCCTTCTCTCTTTCTTCCTTTTCTTAGAACTTAAAACATAGAAGCTCATTGAATGAATAAAAGCATATCTCTTTCCTTTGTAGAATCCTTAGATGATTTGGTGGTATTCATTTTAAATTAACTGGAATCCAAATCAGTACAGAAAATTCCCAAAAAGCCCCTTACTCATATTACTATAGGTCAACATAAACTGGACCTGACTAAACTTAGGCTGCATGTAAAAGAATCAAATTATAAGTAGTATTGGGAACATAAACCTGAACCCTGGTATTACTGCCAGATCTCTGAAGTGCATTGCTATTAGATAAAAGATATAATGTTAGTAACTCAGATTTAGGCTGGAGAAAAACCTTGAATCTGGTTTCTTGTTTTATGGGATATTAGTTTTTTTTTTTGTTTTTTTTTTTTAATAAAAACATGTATCTACAGGGCTAAAAAATAAAGAGAATATGAGATAAAAAGGTATAGACTTTACAAACTGAATTCAAAGTAGGATAACATTTTAAGTGTATTTTAGAAAAGGGAATCATTTGAAACTAGGTTGGCAATGCCAGTATAAAAAAAAAAGTGGAAGAGAGTAATTTTCCCTTTTATTTCACAGAGAATTTGTTGTAGTTTGCAAAATGATCTTTTCTCAAGCAGATAAGAGAAATAAAACCACACTACCAGAACAGAGGTAGTAGAATTTATTGTAGACTGACTTTTAATCCTTTATCAATTAATATCAAGCCATAGATAAGACTTTCATATAATTTATGGATGCCCTTAGTCCTTTATTCCTTCCCCTCTCTTTAACTTTGGGTAAGAAACTGTGACAGTCACAATGTTTCTCTTTTCCCTCAACCCCTTTAGCTTCACACATAATGAAGCTATTTATTCTTCCCATATTCTCCTTTGCATGGGCCCTGATCATATCAGGTAACATTGTATTTAAATATATATAAAAAACATAAATAAATATAGACAGGTAAATTGACAGAGAGACAGACAGACAGATGGATGGATTTCAAGTGATATCCCTTACAGATGCCTTTACCGATTTGAATTCTCTTTAAAAGCACTTTCCTTTTCTTTTGTGAAAGCTTTTCTTGTTTTTAATGTATTATCAAATTTCTTCATTTTTAAACCCCCCAGAAGTATGTGATTCATGGCCTTTAGTAACTTCTGAAGATGAAATCTAGGAACTGAAAATACAGTTCATTTAAATGTCAATCAAGCTTCACATATTTTAAGGCCAATCGATGGAAACAAGAGTTTCTGATTTTTTAATAGTGTTTTCTCCCATCATTTTTCATGATCAAGAACAAAGTAAACCAATAATTATTAAAGTTAGAAATGAGATGTTGATATTCATAGTAAAGTCCTAAACATCTTTTAAAGGCAAAATATAAACAGTTTAGAGGTCATTAAGAGCAGGTACCTAAGTATAGCAACAGATCCATCAATTGATATTTGGAATTTATTGGGATCTGTCATATGGTCTATTGGTATTCATTAAATGAACCGGTAGCTGAATATAGATGAAAGTCAGCTGAATGAGAAGACATGGAAAGGTTGCAATCTAAATTATTGGATATAACACACACATTGAAAACTCATAACTCCATTGGAATCCCATTTTTACAGTTAATGAGCTAAATAATTAATCTTAAAGTCTAATCAAATAAAAAAGTGAAGTCTTTCCAGAAGTTAGCCAACAACACAGACCACAACTAAATGATGGTATCATAAAAAAAGTCCCAGTTGAAGAAAAGGTTTCTACCTCTCCAAGCAGCCTATTCTACTTTGGCAGGACTGGAACGACTGAGATTATTTTTCCTTTAATGAAGCTAGAATTTGCTTTAGGAATGAGCACATACTTCGAGTTATGCCCTGATGCAAATGGAAAAAGTTTTATTTCCCTTCTGTATTAATTAAAGTTCTTGAAATATGGGAACAGGGGCTAAAGGAAGCTTAAAGCTATGTGGCAGCCACTGTGCTACATGTTTTGCAAATATTCTCATTTGTAGAAATAGATATTGCAAGGTAGATACTATTATTACCCACATTTTATAGCTGTGGATATTGAGGGAAAAAGTAATTATATGTGATTTACTAGTAGTCATACAGCACTCCTCAGCACTGCTGGCTACCTCTAGTAAAACAAAGATCACATCCCTCCAGGTCTTTTTCTCTCTAGACTAAACTTTACCAATTCCTTAACATGATTCTACCATCACTTTATTTTCACTCCTTAATCATTCTTGTCACCCTTCTATAAACATACTAGTCCTTTGTACGTCATACATATTACTATTCCTTTCATTCATTCTATACTGTATGTCTATCAATCCAGACAAGAATAGAATATTTTTTCCTTCCAGTTTATATGTCTTAGTGTCATGGATCTAGAGCCATCTGTGAAACTGAGAATCACTGTTTGAGTCATTTCTCTGATACATATTAGGGAAGTCATTCAGCCTTTGAACTCAAGGTAACAAGATGACAAGGTACAGAGAAAGGACAGATCTGCATTAGCATAGGGTGTTTTTTTTTTTTCTTCCCCCCCCTATGGAATTCCTCATTGCAGTGAAAATACAAATCCCTTTTCCTATTTTTTTATGTTGCACTATTGATATCTATTAGCTTTATAGTCAAAGTCCCCAGACTCTTAATGAGTTAAGTATCGATAACCACATCTCAACAATTCTGTATTTGAATCTACACATAGAATTTAATATTTGGATCTATTTCATTTTTTTAAAATGTGTTTTAATGTTGGATTTTTATGAAGACTTTTGGGGTCTAGATTCTGTCACTCAACATGAGTTTTAGTTTTTCTAGTTTTAGAGCTTCAGTAAATTTCAGAAGAGCGCCATTTATGTTTTCATCTAAATCATTAATACCATTATAAATCTAACAAAGTCAAGTCTAGACACTACAGGACAAAAATTTGTCTCTGCTATGATAACTGATTATTTGTGTATGTCCAGTCAATAGCAGCAATATTCATATAGCTCCAAATCAAAAATTCTTGAAATAGAGAACTAAGGAACTTTATGAAGAAATAATTTGGGGAGTATTTGATGTTTTGTAATGGCCAAGGTAACACTGAATAAAATCTGATATACATAGTAGATCTTGAAAAGTTGTTCTTGTTTTGTTTTGCTTTTTAATAGAAAAACATTACCTATGATCCATAGGTTAGACAGTCTAAAATCAAAGCTATTTAAAGAGAGATGGGAATATCTAAAAATATAATCCAATATGGAATTTGATCTTGATGAGAAAGCAAATGACAAGGTATGTGAACTCATATTACCTTTATTTCTAATGTTTCACATTTTTGAAAGACACTTATAGCAGATAAATTAATAAGTCGTTAACCAAGGACACATAGAATCGAGTATAAAAATAGTAAGAATGCTATCAGGAATACACAAATACACAGAATAAAACTGAGGCTTAGAGACATATTCCAAGGACAACAAAATGGATTTAAAAAAAAACATATTGAAAATAAGAACCTTGAAAAAATATTGTCCCGTTGTTTGCTGGCAGATGGTATTGTTTAAAAAGATGAAAAGGGGATTGCAGACCATTTAAAGATCTATTTTTCTTTTAATTTCTCTTTAAGATCTGTGTCAATTGTAAAACAGAAATTAAAACTCATAATGAATGAGGAGACAGAGGAAGAGTACCTAGATTGTTTAAATGCATTCACATCTTAAAGTTATAAAAATTACATCTTTAGGCTCAATTATAAGAATGTGCTAATATTGTTGCAAAAATACCACTGATGATCTTTGAAGAATTAAAGAAAAGACAAAAGAAATATGATGATGGGAAAAGGGCATGATATTTCAATTTCCAAAAGTAGGATTGAAGATTGATTTTTTAAAAATATCATATTGATTACTTCCAGGAAAATTCCAAAAGGGATAATTAAGCAGATTTTTAAAAACAACACTTATAAAGGAAAATAGGGATCATTAGGACCCATCATGATTTAATAAGTTATATTAAGATAATCTGGTTTCCTCATCCTCCCCCACAGGATTCATAGACTAGTATATCAGTTGAATGCCATAAGTCAAATATTTTGAAGCTGCCCCACTGTATTGGGGAAATTTTTTCTCCTATCTTTGTGGAGTGGGTAAATAAATATAGATTTGATTGTACTGTTAAATAGATTTATAGTTGTTTGAATGGCTATACTGAAAGTGGTTTGATTAATGGATTGATTCATATTCAGACCACTAAGTTAGTTTTGTCCAATGAAAATTTTAAATCAACAACTTGGATGCTTTTGTATTTGTGAAAACACAAATCAGGGAAGTATGGCAAATGTATTGGATGATAAATCAGGATTTTTAAGTATCTAATTAAAGTGAAGCTATTAAAATTAAATTTAACAATAATGGGAAGAATTGGAAGCTTACTTTTTAGTATTTAACATAAGACCTAGTAGTTTTAAATACAATATAAAATAACAATATGCTATAAATGCTAAAGAAGCTAGTGCAATTACTGGCAAGGTCTCCATTAGTGAGAATAAATTGAGTTGGATGCAATTACCATACTTTATATGATAAAAACTTCTGATTGGTATAGATTTGAATATATGCATTCGTTGTTTACACTAATGGGGATCTATCTGTATTTGATGCAGTTACAGAATATAACAACTAAAAACAAAAGAGAGTAGTCACAATTTATTTTGATTTCAGTTCTTGTCAAAATATTTTTAAATGCAAAAGTATACTGGAAATTGTAAATTACTAAAGAAATAAAAGAATTGATTCCTTTATATACATATATATATATGTATATATAAAAACACATATATAGACACATACACACACACACACATATATATATATATAAGTTATTAATAAATATTTATTTGTTAGACCCTTTAGGATTGACTATTATTTGTTAGATACCTAGTTCTTAGCATAGTGCCTGACATATAGCAAATGCTTAATAAATATTTTTTGATTGACTGATTGATTTGTAGGTTAAGTCTGGGACTTTCTCTTGAAGTCAAAGTTAGAACTTATAGATAGAAGTAAATTACAAAATTAAAGCTGGAAGTAACCTTTGGGACCAGTAAAGCCACTCCATTTCCCTCCCTATATTACAATTAAAGAGACTAAAGTTGAGAGAGCCTATATGACCAGGAGCATAAAACTAGTATCTGATGAAAGATTCAAACTCAAGTCTTCCAAAATAAAATTCTAGCCCTTTATCTAATATATTATCTAAATTAATTATAGTCATATTTTAGATAAATAAGGACAATTTCATTACAGTTGTCCAACAATAGAATAGCCTGAGGTCCACACTGTAATGGTAATTTTAATTCCCATCGAGAAACAGCATGGACTTTGTTATATATTTTCAGTGATAGTGAGTGGAGCCACGGGACTTTGTGAAAAGATTTTTACCTAGAATATCTCTATATAGTTTGGATTAAGAGCAACCAAAGACAAGAGAACCGTTGGGGAAACTCCCAGAGCTAAAAGAGAATAGTTAGCAAATAATAATAATAATAAACAAAATTGGTACTTTTTTTTTGGGGGGGGGGCAACTTTCGCCCAGTGCACTGTTATGGAGAGTGGTAGATATTTGCCTGGAAGAGGTAAAAAAATATACCACAAAGATCCCTGGTCATACAGTTTGTGGAAATAGTAGTAGGATCTGGACCAATTTTTTTCCTACACCACATGACTGACTTCTCCTAGTATCTGTCCATTTACTCTCCTTTACTTATTCATTGCTTATAAGCAATTCCTTGTTGTGGGCATATACCAAGGGTCTATCATAAATTCTGTTATTTGTATACATTGTCTCAGTGAGGTTACCAGCTATCAAGGACTGAGGTTAAATCTCTATAATGACTCCCAGCTGTCTATATCCGCTCTTTAGTTCTTCTGAGTTCCTGTCACAAATCAACTAAATACTGAACATTTGAAACTATTTCTCCCAATGAAATCTCAAATTCAGTTCAAAAGAGATCTCATCATTTTTATTATTCCCTACTGCTATATCCTTCTGCCTATGATTTAAAGAAGCCATATTTTTGTTCATAGTAACACCATCCTTCCAGTTATTAAGTTATACAAGCTCATGGTAATTCTTAACTTTGCTCACTCTCCTTCATCCCACAAATTCAATCAATTGAATTCCCTTCCATAATTTTTCTTTCACATTCATTCTCATTTCTTGCAAAAGATCCCACTTTAGCTGGATCTTGAAAAAAATTGGGAAGCTAAGAAATGGGGATGAAAAAGGAGAAAGTATCAAGACATATAGGATATCCAGTAAAATAGTGATGTTTTCATAAGCTTAAGCATATACATAGATAGAGAAGTAGACAGATAAATGGAAGGAAATTCATCCATCCATCCATATATCCATCTTGCCTTAGAAGAAGGAATGATCTGGTTACAATATTTAGTATTATCACAATACAGAAACTGTAAGTGCTGTTTTTGTTGTTGTTGTTAATAAGCTGAGTGTATTTTTAAGAATACAAGCTTCATTGCTTCTATTCACTTTCCTCATGCCTAGCATGCAATTACCTATATAGAAATGTCAGTCTCAGAAATTGCCTTCCATAATATTATTAATAGTTCAATCAAAAAGAGCCCATTAAAAAGAGCAAAAGAACCATGTATATAAAACATTGATAACATATCTTTTTGTGATATCAAAGTGCTGAACACTAAGGGGATGCCCATCACTTGGAGAATGGATGAATAAGTTGTGGTACCCAAATATAAAGGGATGCTATTGTGCTATGTAAAATAAGGATCTGGCATATTTCAGAAAAAAAAACCTGGAAAGACTTACATGAACTGATACTAAGTAAAGTGAGCAGAACCAGGAGAACACTGTATACGCTAACAGCAACACCATGATCAACTTTTCAGCAACGTGCCGGTCAAAAACATTGTCAAAAAGCTTACAATGGAAAATAATATCCACATTCAGAAAAATGAATGATGGAGTCTGAATGCGGAACAAGGAATACTATTTTCACTTTTTTATTTGTTGTTTGTTATAGTTTTTCTTTCTTGTGGTTTGGTCTGATTTTTTTTTTTTATTTTTGCAACATGACTAATATGGAAATCTTTATTATGATTGTACTAGTATAGCCTTATTTAACTGAGTGTTGTTTTGGGAAGCAGAGAGAGAAGGGAGGAAGGGAGAAAAAAATAGATCTCAAATTCTTACAAAAATGAGCACTGAAAACAATCTTTATATGTAATTGGAAAAAAATATTAATAAGTGGGGGGAAGAATTGCCTTCCAATTGTTCCTACTAACTATTATCTGGACATTAGTTCAAACACCATTTCAAAAACAAAGAAAAAAACAAAAATTGTCCACTTCTCTAACACTATTGTCAGATTGGTTTTTAGAGATAATTGTTTGTACCTTAATTATTTGAGGATTGACAAAGCAGAGTTTGGTCTTCAGAGCAGAGCAGAGTAGAAGTCTCTACCTGCTGCCAATTAACATGATATTGCTTCTGAAAGTACATGATGATGTATAACATGTGCATCTATAATTTGGAGCTTTGATAAGCATGCTCTGTTTGCTAACACACTGTATCTTATAGAAAAGCTTTATTATTGGCAAAAAGGAACTAGAATCTATACCATAGTTGAATGGTTTAAGGCTGAACTCCCACTGGCCAGCCTCATAGTACAACAGTTTTAATCATGATCTTTGAAAATGTGTTTATATGTTCCCATCAGCCCAGTGGTATTCGTTTTGGAGTGATAAGCTCCTGTTTTTTTAAGCATGTGATTATATACTTAAAACATTCCATTTATCTCAGGCAGAAAATTAAATCCTGGCCTGAGAGTATCTTATGTGCAAATTCTAGATATAGGGAAAATAACAATGACAACTAATAGAAATAATATCCCACAAAACAAAATCAGTCACTGTTTTCTGATAGCAAGAAGCACAGTCTTTATGAGGTGCCTTTTATGATATTGCATGGGGCATTTTTAGCAGCTCTGTCCCAGTCTGTGATGCTGGAATTTTCCTGTGGAGTTTGGAATTTCTTCCCTTCATTTCAGTACTGAAAAAAGCTATCCCTAAATGCCCTTTACATTTTAAGAATACTTTAACTTTTGGTCCATTAATCCACCAACTCTTTTCATAGGATTTCTCTCTCCCTTCCTACCTAGTGAGAAGTTGCAGAACTCTTGACCCAGGTCTGTAGCCAAGCAAGACAAAGAAAGATTGATCAGCAATTTCATATGGAGAAATATCAGCAATTTTCAATGATCATGTCAGAGAAACTCCAAAAAATTGTTGCTTTCTTTTTTTAACCCCTCACTTTTCTCTTGTGAGGGGTCACATCTGTTATTCTTTTTTCTCTGCCTCAGAGGTAGACATAGAAACAGATAGCTAGACAGAAAGACAACATTTACTGAAAAGTGGCATGACAGTCATTGTTCTAAGTGACAGAGATACACATAACAAGTAAGCAAAATATTCCCTACTCTCAAAAAGCTTACATTTTAATAGAATAAAAGATAACAGTTAAGAGGGTGTGAGAAGGTGGAGACTATATGTGGATAAGGGGAATGGCAAGAGCTTGAAAGAAATGGTACAAAGGTATCTTGGTCAGATAAATAAGCAAACTCACTTATCCAATTCCTGAGGACTCAAGGATAGAGTCTCAAACTTCAGTGAAGTGATTCTGGGTCAGAGAACAGAGACATAGTAGAGAGACAAAAAGTTTTATCTCTTATCAGTTTCAATGCCATTCTCATATAGTCTTACTTTAATATCCAAGGCAAATTCTTTGTACTCTGTAGTTCAAAATTTAAGAATGAACGTACCCCCCATGGATAAAACAACTTTGGCTGTTTTAAAATAGTGAAAATCATTTGTAGTTATGAAACCAAATTTTATGTGTATTATCTTTTTTACTCAAATATTACTTTTAGAACTTCAAAAAGTTGACCATAGTTGTAATGATTAAATATGAGAAATTTCAACTTATTAACTAAAATCTATCAAATTAAATGAAAATAATTAACTATAATCTTTTTTTCATCTTCCTTACTTTTCATATAAAGTGCTTTAGTTCTGTTCTCTACTTTATCCCTCTTTCCTTCTTTTACTCATCTGGTCAGTCCTACATTGATGTCTAGATGTTTAAATCTCACAACCTCACCCCTTGGCCAAAATCTGGCAAATTATTAACTTTCATGGTTGGCAAAAATTTATATTATTATTACTTGTTGCTGGTCCTTCCTAATTGCTCTTATATACTTTAAGAAACTGTTAATCACAAGATAAAGTCTTGAAAGGCAAGATAATAAACATTGACTTGATTAGCCTAAATGTACATTTGTTCACACAAGAAGTTCTCAGTATATGCTTATCTGTTGCATTTGTTTCTTCTGAGAATTACTTTATTTTTATTGTAACATTTTAAAAAATCAACAACATGTGGACTTGAGTAATAAATAATTTTTCCCATAAAATATTATTCAATAAACATCATTTGGCTATTTTTTGCCATAAAATATTATATGTAAATATCTGGGTGATTATCAATCCAACTTGAGAGCAACCAGAGAAAATTAGTTTATTATTTCCCTTCTCTCAATAATAGTAACGATAAAATCTATTCAAATACTAAGCTTGAAAATAAAGGAATATATTTCAATATTTCCATTCTGACTATAACATAGCTGGTATAAAGTTTTCTTTCACCTTTATATGAAGATTTAAATTCCTCCCTTTCCCCTAATTTTGGATCTTTCCTTTCCCTTGATGTAATATCAAAATAAGTGTTACTCTTGACTGAAAAAGTCAGGGCATCATTTTTAAAAAAAATAGTACATAGTACCTCCAATGTCTTCCATTAGCTCCTCAAAATGTACCTCCGATATCAAAGACCTGGCCTTACCAAAAAGTTCTTGAATCCATATCAAAAACTGATAAATTGAAACTTAAGAGAAACAAATTAATGTGGTATTTCCAAGAAATAAAAGATCTTTGATATAGATGGTCAAAATAAAACATAGATTGATTCATCTTAATTCCAAATGTTAGAGAAGGAAAGAAAAGCAAGACAATGTTTCATAATTCAACAATATTGAAATCAACATTCCTCCTCCTCTACCTTCTTAATGTAAAGCAATGAAAGAGCCAATAGTTCTTATCAGATTCAGTGAGCAATGGCTTTCTAATCTTTAAACCCAAAAAATAGAACCTCTTAACAGTGAAATCAGTGTTAATGAATAGAACTTTGATGAACAGGCCTGTTTGTGACTGCTTTAGGAAAAATTTCCCCAAAACAAGACTCAAACAAGTTGTGGGGGGTGTTGGAAGGAGTGCCCACACATATTTGAGTTCAATACTGAAATTTGCCTACAATGAAAAGGAGAACATTTTAAAAATAGTGAGACTAAATCTGCCCAGGTGAAGCAGAGAACTCTAAGCTAATATGCATAAAATTGGTGTCAAAAGATCTATTAAGGGGACATGAAAAGTATCTTTTGGGATGGAATTATACATAGAGACTGTCAACATTTTCTCAATTCACTAGTAACAACCCTAGTCTTCTTTTCCTGTGTTTAGACCTAACCTCAGTGTGTTCTCTCTTTAAAGATTTGTAAATCCAATTAACTACTAATTAGGAATTTCTCACCAGAAAAATGACTACACATCCATTCAGTCAACAGTTTAATTTGTTCAGTGTTTCACAAATCAAATCCTTTGCCTCTAAAAAGAACTTGTACATAGTATTGTCTTCAAATTATAGGGTGGGAAGTACATGTATACACACACACATATAGAGGCAAAGTCAGAGCAATTTTTAACAGAAATTATGTATTTATTTATGGATAAACAATGGGTTTTTTTTTGTCTTTGCTATGAATTAAGGCTTCATTTGCCTGATATTATGCATAATATATTGAAGAAAAGCCAATGCTTTTGCCTATGGAGCATTCAGAATATTTTTTCATGAAGCCATTGGGAATGATTTTTTCCACATTTCTGATATTATTGGTGCCTAATGAATAGTACAAAGTTAAATATCTGAGCTGATATCATTGCTTTTTAATTCCTCTTAAAATATCTTCATAACTCATCAAGCATCTTTTTTGTTAAGTAAGCTCTAGGAGATAGTTTTTATCTTTAAAATGTTTAACATGAAACATTTCTGAGTTTAAGAAGCAGCATGATCAATTTGGAAAATAAACAAATCAGAATACTCTAATAAGAATGGAAACACAAAATCATTTTGACATGTTATTTGATTTCTTAGGAGTTAAAAAAAAAAAAAAAAAAAACAAGCCGGTGCATTATGTACCATGAATGATAACAATTTGTCCTCTTGAGATTCCCAAATCACCAAACAACATTTGATTTTTATCAATGATGGAAGTGCAGTAGATAAAAGTATGCCTACCATTACAGAATGGTCATATATTTACTCTTGGATTAAAAGAGCACTTATTAAAAGGCAAAATTATATGTTATAAAAATGGTTTAAAATCTTGACAGTAAACATTCATTTCATTCACAACTGTTTTTTTTTCCCCCCTTAAACTGTCACCCAATAGAAATCTCTGTTCATTTTACTGTACTTCCAAAATGACATGAGAGTTCTACAGAAAGACAAACTGTTTTCATCGTGGGAAAAGAAGAGTAAGAAGTAGCATATATGGATCTTTGCATGTATTCATTTATTTTTGATGATGTACCTTAGAACTACTAAACAAATACTAAAAAGAAGTAAAATGCTTTTCCAGTTACAGGATGATCATATTATTGCAAAATTAACTACAATATACTCAATAAATTGATTTGAAAATGTTGTCTTGACACTGGTTCAATAAGGAACATACAACTATTAACTGACTTTAAATCTTCTTTGCTTTCTGCCCACACAGGAAATGTTTTCCCCACTAGATTTTAAATAAACTGGACTAAATCATCCCCTGTAATAGACAACACTTAAGATTAATTTATAAGAAAAATGGATTTAAGAGAAAGGGGAAAGGGAGGAGAATTGGGTAGAGGAGCAGTACTCAAATGAATAATAAAAGTGTAACAGGTCTCTGCAAACAAACAAACAAAAAAAAAAAAAAAAAACTTTTGTTTTATAATCAAGAATCATTAAGTGGGTTTGGATACCGTCAATGCATTTTCCAGAACCATCCCACCAGATTTTTACTTTCAAAGGTAACTGCTGACACATTAGAAGAAGATTGGGTGGCACTTTACTTTAAAAAGTAAAATGATTAGACTGCAAGCCAAAGTCAAACTCCTAAGTAATCAGATCTAATTAGAACATCCAAGGATGGCAACAGACGTAGAGCACGTTTGCCCATAAAATGCTCATCAGTGAACCCAGAATGATCCATCAAAAGCCAAGAAAAAAGGGGGAGAGGTTCAGGGTTCTCTTACTTGTACTCACCAAGTCCCCAAACGCAGAATCAGCAACAGGAGCAGAAGCCTCACCCCGCCGCAGTGACTCCATAAAAATAAAGGGAAAAGAAAAGGACTTTTCCAAGAATCCATTGAGTTTCTTCTGGTGGTTCTGAGGGGGCTACTTTAAATCTCCAAGCAGAATACTTATTCTGCCATCTCAGCAGTACCAGGGTAAGAAAGGGAGAGTGTGAGGACTGAAAAACGCCCCCAAACAGGTAGCATCAGATGCTGAGAGCACTGGAGCCAGCGTGGCCAATAAGATCGGCAAAAATCTTTGCATAAATTAGCTTTAAAAGTGTCCAGCGAATCAGAGGCTCCGAGAGGTGGGGCTCTCTTTACTAGAAAGGGAGCCCGGTCTGGTGGTCTGGAATGGATTGGGTCTTAAGAAAAAGAAAAATAAAGCCTTTTTTTTTTTGGGGGGGGGGAGTGGGGGGTTCAGAACTAGAGAACCGAGTGCTTCGGGTTTGATCAATATTCCTAAGCCAGAGAGACAGAGACTGAGAGAAAGACAGAGGCAGAGAGAGACAGACAGAGCGAGCCACACACAGAGACAGAGCGAGCGCACCAGAGAGCACTCATCCTGCGCCCTCTCCTCACCCTTCCCCCCGGCTCCGCATCCCCAGAGAGCCCAGCTCGACTTCAGGGCTGGCTGCCTTTTTCCTCCCTAACTCATCTTGGATTCCGAATTTCTCTTCAGGAAGAGAGCCACGTGATGTAGCTGGGCAGAGGAAGGCCGAGCCGCCGTTAATCTTCCCCAGACGCAGCTGAATAACTAGGGCACCTGAGCGCACTTTGGGGAGCTTGGAGAGCAACCTGTGCTGTTTGGCCTTTGGAGCTGGCTCCCTCCCTCCGGCCTATGGAGGGAGGGGACCTGCACATACCATCCTCTACAGGAGGATGCAATGGCATCGAGCACCAGCCATAAAAGGGTCTCAAAAGAAAAAAAAAAAGAAAAAAAAAAAAACCTAAAATGATCAAAATTCTTTCTTCCCCTGAACGCCGCTGCTCAGCCCTTCCCTCCCTCTCCTACTCTTAGCTCCTACTTTACCTCCCTAAGAGCGTCCGCTCTCTTAACCCCTGAAGCTTCTTTCCTTTTGCATTTGCTAAGCTGGGGGGAGGAAGGGGGCTGCTCCCTAACTTCAGAGCCATAACGCGAGTTGAGTTTGCAGCTGAGCCCTGGGTTGCCATGAGAACCAGAAAGCCTTGCGGCGGCAGCTGGAACAACTGTCTAGGTTCGGGCTGACTGGGCTCGGTGCTGGCGTTCTGTTTTCCTTAAATCCCCACCTCCGAGCGTCACTGCGCCGGGCAGGGATTGCTGTGTGTCTCATCAATCATTCCCCAAGCACCTGGACTTGCTCTTGTTTCGAGCTGGATCGCATTAGCTAATTGGGCTCACCTAAACTATGGAAGGCTGTGGTTCTGTGGAAGAGATAAGGTGACCCTTTCCATCGCCCCAGCGGAAGTCCCCCAAACGAAGACAGCGGTATAGTGATGAGGTTACAGAGCCACATTTTCTACCAAAATTGACCAATTTCAAGTCTCCGATTCTTGTTGTTAATAACTGGAGGCTACACTGCTGGGTCTGTGTGCGTGCGTGGATGTTTTCCTGATCATTGATTCTCCATTCAGTTCAGATCTTCTAAAATAGGCTGTTTTTCTTGTGGCTACCTTTATCTCACCCTGTCCTGTGAATTCTGTTAAAAATGACATCTGGACTAAAGAGTTGGAATCAAAACACCTTTTCATCCTCATAGATTCTGAGGGATCTGAGTTAACTAAGTCTGGTTAGTTAACTAAGCAGAAAGACATGCAGTGGCAAATGTATTTTGTATAACTAGTGGAGCTACACGTAAGAAACACAAAGCGAATACTGATCTGATCAGTGTTTTCTGACAGGATTCAGTAGAAATGTATTGTGTCTAAGTTTTCACAAGCCCATCTTGCCAAATCAAGAGAAGGCTATTTTCACTGTAATATGAATGTAATCGTATAATCAATGAGTCATGATTTTCTTCTCATTAAGCCCTGCCATCGTCTAACCATTCATTTATTAAGCCTTTTTATGATATGGACTTGAAGAAAATTGGAGAGCAAGAAAAAGTGCAGGATTTCTATTCCCATGGTTACAAATTATATGTCTCTTTAAGCAACAGATGTAAGATTTCCAATAAGAAGGTGACTATCCTCTGATTATTGCTCCTGGGTTTATAGTTCAGATAACAACGTTCATTTCTTGCTCCACAGTCCTTTTACACAATGACTCTTTATCTGGACCTTTTAAACTATATCCTTTCATTCAATCTTTCTTTAAAACATAACTCTTCTGGGAAGCAGATCACCTCCCACTGTCATAGTTAATAAAGAGTTCTCTGAAAGAATGTGCTTGCAGTCTTAACACTACAGGACCAAAATAATGATATTTTTCAATAGCAGCCATGTCTTGACATTTCACTGCCTGTCTCATTTAATCTATAAAATTGCTGAAATGAGAATAAACCACAGTCTATATTTTGCATGGGTCCCACAGCCCTTCTGGTTGTCAAGAAATTAAGCAAAGTACTCCCTTAATGGAGAAATTAAGATGTGAGTTCCTTATGTACAAGTGGAAGGAGATACTGTGCTGAAGATGATGCTAGAAGAAAGCTGCTTTACCTTTTGCTCTGGATAAAGTAGAGAAATTCTGCTTCTGGAGCTTTTGCTTACTGCCTTCTGCCACCATCTAAATTCTTTGCAGTCTCCCCTTTCTGGCCTTAACATCAGTATTACCAAAGGCCAAAATTATGACAACTGTGATTAGACGTTTTCTCCCGAGATGTGATGTGCCGAGTTGTGTTGTGGAAAATATATCCTCAGCATGGCTCGGATGACAGCCTTGCAGTATATCTGAGCCATGGCCTTGGTCCATGTTTGGCTTCTTTAGGCTTTTACCTTTCCAAATGTTCTTGGCCACAAAGCAAGTAGCTATTTACCTGATGTTCATTCTTAGTGGGAACATTCCTTATGGACCAATGCCTAGCAGAGTACCTTATACATATTATGTTTTTTTTTTAATAAATGATATTTATGGAATTGAATTGTTGAATTGAAAATGGGTTAAATCAGATTAGGTGAAGAAATAATTCATTAAATAATTCTTTTTCAATATCTCCTCCTGTGGAATTTGGTAGAATATTGAACTAGAAAGAACTGAATTTTTGCCAAAATGGTTTTATAGATTCACAATTTTTAACTTAGACAAATTAAAATCTATGATCATAAGTTTTAATTCAGGGACCTCATGATGATCTAGGTCAACCCAAAATATATCACTCAAAGACCCTAATTATTGATGTTTACATACATCTCATACTCATAACTTTGTACTCCAAACTCACACCATGATAGAATAACTACCAAGTGTCTCTAAGACAAAACTTCCGAATAGTTGGCTACATCTATGTATAATTTCAGTGACATTTTTATTTTTTTTTAGGTCTCTTTAAAATTATCTGTGTCCTCATTTATTTTTAAAGGATTTTTAAGTTACACAAAATACTTTTTATCATTTGATTTGTTAAATTTTAGATTCCAAATTTTCTTTCTCCCTCCTCTCCTCTTTGAGGAAAGTAACTTGATATAGGTTATTTATATATGTGCAGTTATGCAAAATAAATTTCCTCATTAGTCACTTGTGAAAGAAAACAAAAACCGAAAAAAGCAAAAAAATAAGAAAGAAAAAAAAAAGAAAAACAGTATGCATCAATCTGCATTTCAACTGCACCAGTTCTCTCTCAGGAGATAGCATTTTTCATCATGAGTCCTTCAGAATTACCTCAGATCATCATGTCGAGACTAGCCAAGAAATCATAATTGATCCTCTTACAATATTGCCTTTAGATGTATAGTGTTCTCTGGATACTGCTGGTTTCACTTTGTTTCAGTTTATGTGAAATTTTCTCATTTTTTTTTAACAATCTTCTCATCATTATTTATAACACAGTAGTATTGTATCACAATCATATAGGACAAGTTATTCAGATATTCCTCAATTGATGAGTATTCTCCAATTTCCAGTTCTTTTCCACTACCTAACACAGAAAAGTGCTGCTATAAATATTTTTGTACATATACTTCTTTCCACCTTTTCTTTTACAATGTTTGGAAAACAGATTGAAGTAGTAGTATTGCTAGTTCAAAGTATATGCACAGGTTTATAACTTAGCATAGTTCCAAAATCCTCTTGAGAATGGTTGGATTAGTTCACAACTCTATCAATGATGAATGTGTTACAATTTTCCCGTATCCTCTCTAATATTTATAATTTTCTTTTTTTTTTGTCATATTAGTCGATTTGATAAGCATAAGATAGTATAAGTAGAATATCAGCATTAAAGAAATATTGCATTTCTTTAATGAATTGAATTTTAGATAATTTTTCATATGACTTTAGATTGCTTTGATTTCTTCATCAGAAAATTGTCTCTTTATATATTTTGACAATTTATCATTAGGGGAATGAGTTATAAATTCTCTATATACTTCTAATTTTTTCATGGTTTGCTGCTTTACTACAAACCTTGCCTGTATTGGTTTTCTTTGTGCAAACAATTTTAAAATTTGATGTAACTTGAATTATCTATTTTGCATCCTGTAATGTTTTCTATCTCTTTGTAATAATATATTTTCCTTATCCATAGATATGAAAGATAACCTATTCCATCCTTTTCTAATTTGCTCATATCACTCATTTTGTCCTTATCTTGTTATACACTGTGAAATGGCCTATACCTTATTTCAACTAAACTACTTTCCCGTTTTTGCCAAAGTTTTTCTTTGCTTGTTTTTTCAAACAGTGGGAAAAAAAATAGAGAAAATATGAAACACCTCACTGGAAAACAGCCGACCTGGAAAAAAAATCCAGAAGACAATTTAAAAATTATTGACCTACCTGAATCCATGACCCAAAAAAGAGCCTGAATAGCATTATACAAGAAATCATTTTAAAAATTGCTCCAATATTATAGAAACAGTGGGGAAAATACTGATTTTTCCCCTGAAGGATTTTACTCAATTTTTCTGGCTGGGTGATTCTTAGTTTTAATCCTAGCTTTTTGCCCACCAGAATGTTAGGTTTCAAGTCCTCCAGTCCTTTACTAAGGAAACTGCTAAACTTTGAATTATCTTGACTATGGCTCCATGATATTTAAATTATTCCTTTCTGGCTAATTACAATATTTTCTTCTTAAACTGGAAGCTCTGGAATTTAAGCAATTTAAAGAGTTTTTATTTGGGGAGCTCTTTAAGGAAGTGATTAGTGGACTCCTTCATTTTCTATTTTTCTCTCTAGTTCTTCCATATGAGGGCAATTTTCTTTGTTTCTTGAAAGATGATTTCTATACTCTTTATTTGATCTTGGCTTTCAGATAGTCATTAAATTATCTCTCTATTTTCCAAGTCAGTTTTTTTTTTTTCAATGAGGTATTTCCAATTTCTTCTGTTTTTGTTTTTTTGTTTTTGTTTTTGTTTGTTTGTTTTTTTTTTTTTTTTTTAATGTGCTTTTGATTTTATTTGATTTTTTTCTTGTTATCTCTTGGAGTAATTTACTTCCACTTACCCAATTCTAATTTTAAATGAACTTTCTTTAGTGAAATTTTGTACCACTTTTTCCATTTGGCCAATTCTATTTTGTAAGCATTCTTATCAGTAGATTTCCCTCCTCGTTCACCTTTGGTCCATTCTCTAAATTAAAGATGTTATTTTCATGTGTGTGTGTGAGCACCCCCTTTACAAAGCTGTTGACTCTTTCTTTTTGGTTTTTGAGTATCTGTCTCATTTCCCCTCTATTTTTCCTCTACGTCATTTATTTTATTTTTAACATTTCCTTTGAATTTTTCCCGGGCCTGAGATGAATTTACTGTTTACTTTGAGGCTTTTCTTTGAGTTCATTGTCTTCTGTCTTTGTGATTTAGACATTTGTCTCTCCATAGTAATTCTGTATAATTAAGTTCTTTATTTTATTTTATTTTTTAAAATATTTTTTCCAACATATTTCTTGAATTTTATATTTATGTTTAGGTTTGGTTCTGCTCTCTGGTTGGAGGGGGCACCAGCTTCAAGATTTTTATGGTGATGTTTTCAAAAGTAGTTCTGAGGGACTATGAGTTCTCAATTCTACCAAGGTTGTATGATTAAAACCGAGATTTGGTCAGTTTTCCTAGACATGTGCTCTGATCTGTGAATGACCACAAGCATGTTTTTTTTTTTGTTTGTTTGTTTGTTTTTGTTTGTTTGTTTTTTCATTGTGAAACTGTTAGCAGGTTCTGCACTACTGTAATTTCCCTTTTTACCTTAAGAATGTGACTCAAAACCATTTATGGACAATGCAAGTCCTACTGCCAATGGCAGTAAAGGGTCTTCTTATTCTCTTTCTGACCAATTATGTAACCTTTTAAATCATTTCTCACTGAAAGCTCCAGAAGCCCACTTTTGGTTTCCTGTCTGCATTCAAAAATCATAAAGACCTGCTGCTGACTTTCTGGGCAAGGTCTTTGATGGCTTGGCCTGGCCTGGCTTGTTGAGAAAGACCTTTCCTGCTGATCTATTACACTGCCTAGGGTTGAATAAAATGTTTCTTTTCATGATTTTGCCATTACAGAATTTGTTTTGAGACATTATTTTAATATTATTTAGAAGGGAATTTGAGACAGCCCCTGTATTTAATCTTCCATGTTAGCACTGTCCATATTTATTTCTTCATTTCTTATAGTCCAATTATATCCTACCATATTGACATATAAAATTAATTTAGTTGATAAGCATACCAGTAGTTAATAATATGTTTCTTTTCTCATTAAATTGAAATGAGATGATGCAGAGTGAAGTTTTTACTATAACAGAAATGAAAACAAAAAATGTCAAAAGCCTTTATAAAATGAAGAATGAAGTCCACAATAAAATCAGAAAAAAAATTGTGAAATAATGTTGGAGTTGATGGTTGGTTTTTATCCGTTTTTTATCAAAGAGGACCAAAATGGCATCATTATGATCAGATCAATAGAAGCTTAGAATGTTCTGCCACAGGTCTGACACAAATATAAACATTTGGGATGGCTTATCTAACTTTGTGTTCTTTTGTTTAATCTGAGAAAATTTGATTTTGCTTTGCTCATAGAACACAACATCTTTTATGATGAGGGCATGCCATGGTGGGTGGTCCTGTGCTGGTGTCTCCCATGTCATACAATCAATTCTAAAGCTCTTAAGAAAGACCTTGAGAGTGTCCTTGTATAGCTTTTTTTTTTTTTTTTTTTAAATTTTGGGATCACTTGCCTTGTGTGAGTTCTCCACAAAATAACTTTTTTTGGCAAGTGTATATTTGGCATTTGAACAATGTGGCCAGACTAAGGGAGTTGTGTTATATGCAGTAGAGTTTGAATGCCTAGCACTTTAGTTTGAAAAAGGACCCTCAGAGTCTAATATCTTATCTTGACAAGTGATCTTCAGTATCTTCCTAAGACAATTCAAATGGAAATGATTCAGTTTCCTGGTGTGGCACTGGAATACTGTTCAGGTTTCACAGATATACAAAAATGAGGTCAGCATAGTGGCTCTGTAAACCTTCAGTTTGGTAGTCATTATAATACCTTTCCTCTCCCCCATTTTCCTTTGGAGCTTTTCAAATGCTGAGCTAGCTCTGGCAATGCATGTGTCAATCTCATTATCAATGTGGGCATCCATAGGAAGTACACTACTGAAGTAAATGAAAATTTATGCATAGCATTCAAACCTTTACCATTTGCTTAAACTGATGGTATCACATATAGAGGGTGTAGTGCTGGCTGATGGAATACCTACATTTTCTTGGTGTTAATTGTTAGGCCAAAATTAGCACAAATAGCAGATAGCTAA